>NW_016107792.1:694443-701074 GCF_001604975.1 Cebus imitator
AAAAAAAAAAAAAAAAAAAGTAAATCCTCTAACACCATTTTTTCCTTAGCATTTTCTGGGTACATCTAGATTAATAAGAAAAGGTGCCTTCACTCTCAAAGATCACAGAATCAAACAGATGTGTCTTGAAATATGAAGGAAAGGCCTACATTACAGACTAGCCCCAAGGGTGTGGGATCAGATAAAGTTTATTCAAGCAGGTAAGGCTCATTGCAGAAGTTACTAGCAAATATTATTCTACTTGCTTCCTGCATTAAAAATTTCCCTCAAAATTTAATTGAAAGAGTTTTTAAAACTCTGATTTTACATGGCTTTTATTTTATTAATATTTTTCTTCTCAGATTTTTAAGCAACTTTAAAACATATAAACAGATATTGGCTGGGCATGGTGGCTCACACCTGTAATCTCAACACTTTGAGAGGCAAAGGCAGGTGGTTCACAAGGTCAGGAGATGGAAAACATCTTTGCCAACATGGTGAAACCAATCTCTACTAAAAAATACAAAAATTAGCTTGGCATGGTGGTGCACACCTCTAGTCTCAGCTACTTTGGAGGCTGAGGCAGGAGAATAGCTTGAACCCCAAAGGCGGAGGTTGCAGTGAGCCAAAACTGTGCCACTGCACTCCAGCCTGAAAGTGAAACTGTCTCAAAAAAATAAATAAAAATAAATAAGTAGATATTAAGACTTCTTTAATTTTTTCCCTCTGACTGTGGAAAGGGTTTCTATTTTTCCGAGAGTTTCAAAGCCTGAACTTCTTGACTTCTTGTTAATTAAAAGAGGTCATTTACCAGTGGAACAGAGCATGGGCCTCAGAAATAATGCCACACATCTACAACCATATGATTTTAGACTAGCATGACAAAAAAACAATCAATGGGGAAAGGATTCCCTATTTAATAAACGGCGTTGGGAAAACTGACTAGCCATATGCAGAAAGCTGAAACTATCCCTTCCTTACACCTTATACAAAAATTAACTCCAGATGGAGTAAAGATTTAAACATAAGACCTAACACTATAAAAACCCTAGAAAAAAACCTAGGCAGTACTATTCAGGACATAGGTGTGGGCAAGGACTTCATGACTGAAACACCAAAAGCAATGACAACAAAAGCCAAAATAGACAAATGGGATCTAATTAAACTTAAGAGCTTCTGCACAGCAAAATAAACTATCATTAGAGTGAGCTGGCAACCAAAACAAATGGAAAAAATATCTGCAATCTATCCATCTGACAAAGGGCTAATAACCAGAATCTACAAAGAACTTAAACAAATATACAGGAAAAAAACAACTTCATCAAAAAGTGGGTGAAGGATATAAACAGACACTTCTCAAAAGAAGACATTTATGCAGCCAACAAACATATATTAAAAAAAAAAGCCCATCATCACTGGTCATTAGATAAATGCAAATCAAAACCACATTGACATACAATCTCATGCCACTTAGAATGGCGATCATTAAAAAATCAGGAGACCACAGATGCTAGAGAGGATGGGGAGAAATAAGAACGCTTTTACACTGTTGGTGGGAGTGTAAATTAATTCAACCATTGTTGAAGACAGTGTGGTGATTCCTCAAGGATCTAGAAATAGAAATACCATTTGACCCAGCAATCCCATCACTGAGTGTATACCCAAGGGATTATAAATCATTCTATTATAAAGACACATGCACATGTATGTTTATTGCGGCACTGTTCACAATAGCAAAGACTTGGATCAACCCAAATGCCCATCAGTGATATACTGGGTAAAGAAAATGTGACATATATGCACCATGCAATACTATACAGCCATAAAAAGGGATGAATTCATGTCCTTTGCAGGGACATGGATGAAGCTGGAAACCATCATTGTCAGCAAACTGACACAAAAACAGAAAACCAAACACCGCATATTCTCACTCATAAGTGGGTTTTGAACAATGAGAACACATGGACACAGGGAACATCACACACCAGGGCCTGCCAGGGATTGGAGGCTAGGGGAGAGATAGCAGGGTATGGGGGGATTGGGGAGGGATAGCATTAGGAGAAATACCTAATATAGATGACGGGGTGATAAATGCAACAAACTATCATGGCACATGTATTCCTATGTAACAAACCTGCACATTCTGCACATGTACCCCAGAATTTAAAGTACGTATAAAAAAGCAACAAAATAAGAAATGTAAGTTGTCAGGCCTGCTTCTAGACCTCTGAGGATGGGGCACAGCACATGGTTTTTAATGAGCCATCTAGGTGACCACTGGTGCACCTTAAAGTTTGAGAAGCACTGATTTCAGAAACATCTTATGCATTTTGGAGAGAGGCAGTTTGGAGGAATCTAAGGAAAGAATCCTGATTGCCACTTGGAAAACCCAGAGCACTGGCACCAGCCAGCCGCTTTTTCTGCTGCTTCAGGCTCCCAACACTCTTACCCACAAACGTCAGACCCAGAATCGAGGCTTCCCTTACCAGTCCAGGAATTCCCAAGTCTAAAGCTGAGCTGGTTGGAGGTCACTGCATTGAGTAGTGGCCATTCCAAATTGGTATATCATATAGAAGCAAGCCAAACCCTAGAAAACAGAACAGCCCAAATCTGTAATCCAGCCACCAGCTGAGGTCTCTCCACATTTAAGGACCAGACACCACCAGCTAGAACTTCACTCCTTGACCTGTGGAAATCCAAGATCCTTAACCATGCTTTCTGGGCGTTCTTTAAAAGCTTATTTCAGCATACCTTCCAGATTCAATTTCCTGTAGCTGAATGAAGTCAGCAGATGGACAACCTCACCCACCTCGCACGGAGTCCCCTTGCCCCAGAGCATCATCCTGGACATGGAACCCAGCACATCTGGGGTTACTGTTTTATGAAACACCTCCCACTGGAATTTTGAAGGGAGTGCACTTTCCTGAAGCTATTGGGGAACGGGGCTTCCATCAAAGAAATACATATAACTTCCAACTGAGTAGCAGCATCTTCATTCTTAAAAGTCCAGAATCCACCAGAATGCTATGACACCTTCACCTCCCTGTTGTGTGGAACCCCTGTTAACTTCAATAGGGAAGGCATCAGGTTCAAGAAGTGAAGAAGAGACCCAGAGCAAGCACATAGACATTGGGCTTTATTCAGGACCTTACCTACAGAAAAGAGGGTCCGGTGGCCACGGGTTTGACCGCCTTACCTGCCAAAATGGTTCAGTGGCAGCATGCGAGACAAGATACTCACCTTATCTACAGTCCCATGGTGATGGGCTGGGCAGGAAAACCACAAACACCTGCAAATATCATGCAGTTTATGTAGCATTTTAATTTAACACCCTCTGCCTAACGACCTCCACCTGACAACCATCATTTAGCCCGAAACTCAGGGCTTTAATTCCCTATACAGCCCGTGTTCCACGGGGTAGGCTGTAGGCTCAGATGTTCATCGTGGAAAAGGAATGAATCTCTGGGTTGGCCACTCCCAGATTCCCTAGCTCGGAACACACATTCAGGTGTGTCTGCCACAGAGGATCATTCTAAGGGTATGCTTAAATGATTGCTACTGGATGCATTTACCCTACATTCCCCTCTGACCTCTCTGCTCCTCTCTTCTTTACCCCCACATCACCAAATTTCTATTTATTTATAACAGAGAAATTTGTGTCTTGATTCTCGATAAACTATGCTCTCAATATCTTACCTTCTGTACCAAGCAATCTGTTCTTCCATCAAATACTTTCTTCCCTGAAAGGAATTCCCTTATCAGCTATATAAATAGAGGAATACATCGGAGAGAGGCTCTATTCTTTCTTTGCCGAAGCACACAGCCCCTCCTTTCCAGGCACTCCTTTGCAGAGTCTTCATCATCCCTCCTCGTCCCACTTTCTTAATCTGAGATGTTTTCTTTCATTTATAATAACTAGAGCTATTTTCTCTCCTTCCTTTGTCTGAGACCAAACCTCCTTCCCAGGACTTCTCTTTTATACAAGGCCAACCGTTAACTCCCATCACAGCCTGGAATTACACATCTCTTAACTTTGGATCATTTCCAAGGCAGCTGGAAGCTTGATAAGCGAAAGTCTGGAGGTGTTTTTAATGTAATGGCTGGGAATTCCAGAGGAAAGGAACTCTATCACAGAAACTCTCCTCTCATTTCCATTCCCAGTAGCAGTCTCCTAGCTCAAGACTTACTCTTTTTTCTTCAACTATTAAGATAGTCATAAATGATTTCCCCAATTCAATCCCACCACACCACATCACCACCAGCTCCTCCTTTTCCCTGCTCATATGTCAGCCCCATCCTCACAAACTTTGAATGCTGTTAGTTGCTTATAAAACAGCACCAACCTTCCCAGCTCAGGTCTTGTACTAAAGTAAGAAAGGAGTAGTAGGCCGGGTGTGGTTGTTCACACCTCTAATCCCAGCACTTTAGGAGGCTGAGGTGGGCGGATCACCTGAGGTCAGGGGTTCGAGACCAGCCTGGCCAATGTGGTGATTCCCTGTCTCTATTAAAATCACGAAAATTAGCCGAGCATGGTGGCGGGCACTACTCGGGAGGCTGAGGTGGGAGAACTGCTTGAACCCAGGAGCTGGAGGTTGCAGTGAGCAGAGACTGTGCCACTTCACTCCAGCCTGGGCAACAGAATGAAACTGTCTTAAAAAAAGAAAAAAGAAATGAGTAGTGGAAGGAGAGGGAAAACATAGAAGGCCATGCAGAGGCAGAGGCAAGCACTGATGTCTCAGTAGGGAGGGAGGAGGAGGCAGAGTTAGTGTTCCCATAAGAACACGAGGTGCCAGCCACAAAAGTAACCCATTAGGACAAAGGTCAGAAATATTAATAGTCATCTTGTCACTAAGAGTTGGCTCGGGAATTAAACCTCTGGACCCCCTTATTATGGAAAAAGCTGGAATAAGAAAACAAGTAGAGAAAGTTGTCAGACAGGAAATATGTAGAAAACTAAGCCAGGTTGAAGGCCCGTTTGCAAAGGCAATTAAATGTGTGTTTCCAGTGAAATTATTTCATTTTCTCTTGCTATACTCCCCTGTGAAAAAAGGCTGGATGAATGACAAGCTTTGTGATTTTATTTCCAGAATAAACTCCACACTGTTCACTTCTTTGCCTGAAAAAAAAAAAAAAAAAGTCATTTAGCCACTCCCCACTAATCACACACATAAATTATGATTCAGAGACAAAGTGATTGTCATATTCCATTAAAAATTGAGCTAAACATCAATATTGTGTTTTTACCTCAAAAATGATGAGAAAATATTTACTAGGGGGAAAATAGTCACCATTTTGACCCTTAAGTAAGGATGGAGCTACTAAAAAATTAATCAGAAAGGTTTTACACTCTCAACTGCTAGGCTAGGTTCTGAAACCCACAGATATGTCAAAAACAATTGCTAAACTATGTAATTTTACACTCACCTGTTGTAAAAGTGGAAGATGTATCGGAAAGTATTTTTAATCTCCTTAATTTCTATTCAAACATCACCAACTTTGAACAATGCTCCTTTATGCTCTGGGAGGATGCTGCAAATTACTCTGTAAACGTTTTCTGTGCTGCTGTTCTAGTGTAGAGGATGGGGAATAGAGAAGATAATATTTGGCCGTGAGCTTTAAATTGCTAAAGCTGGATTGCTGGAAAGTGGTGGAATCACCGTATTATACTGCCTGTCTTTGTTTGTGCTGTTTAACAGTATACCACAGACTGGTAATTTATAAATAACAGAAATTTATTTTTCACATTTCTGGAGGCTGAAAGTCCAAGATCAAAGCACCAACATTTGGTGTGTGGTGAGGGCTGCTCTCTGCTTCCAAGATGGTGGCTTATTGCTGCATTCTTCAGAGAGGAGAAATGCTGAGTTTTCATATGGCAGAAGAGCAAGAGGAATGAATTCCTTATGAGAAGCCATTTTATAAGGGCACCAGTTCTGTTCCCAAGGGAAAAGCCGTCATAGCCTAATCACCTTTTAAAAGCCCCACCTCTTAATACTGTCATATTGGCAGCACCTGAATTTTGGAGGGACCCATTCAAACCATAACACTTGTTTTATATATATTTAAATTGTTTAATAAAATATTTTACTTAAAAATTAGTGTTCAGGCTGGGTGTGGTGGCTCACATCTGTAATCCCAGCAATTTGGGAGGCCAAGGCAAACAGATCATGTGAGGTCAGGAGTTTGAGACCAGCCTGGCAAACATGGCAAAACGCTGCCTCTGCTAAAAAAACAAAAATTAGCCAGATGTGGTGGTACGTGCCTATAATCACAGCTAATGGGTAGGCTGAGGTAGGAGAATCGCTTGAACCCAGGAGGTGGAGGTTGAAGTGAGCTGAGATCACGCCACTGCACTCCAGCCTGGGAGACCAGTGAGACTTCACCTAAAAAAAAAAAAAAAATTGCCAGGTGCGGTGGCTCAAGCCTGTAATCCCAGCACTTTGGGAGGCCGAGGCGGATGGATCACGAGGTCAAGAGATCGAGGCCATCCTGGTCAACATGGTGAAACCCCGTCTCTACTAAAAATACAAAAAAGTAGCTGGGCATGGTGGCGCGTGCCTGTAATCCCAGCTACTCAGGAGGCTGAGGCAGGAGAATTGCCTGAACCCAGGAGACGGAGGTTGCAGTGAGCCGAGATCGCACATTGCACTCCAGC
>NW_016107792.1:701090-772738 GCF_001604975.1 Cebus imitator
AAAAAAAAAAAAAAAAAAAAAAAAAATTAATTAGTGTTCAGTGGTCTTACCTGCCTAATCAGTTCTACTGCTAATTTCTTGAAAGATAAGACAATGTTTTAGAAGTTATATTTTTTAACAAATTGGTAAATGCTCCCAAATATTTTCCGCTAAAATTTGCAGTTTAACTACAAAATGATAAAACAGTTTATTGCTTTCAGTTTTGAGCCTCTATTTCTTTACTGATGGGTCTTTACTAATAAGTCATTCACACTTCATGAAGAAAAATCCATTTCTAAATATTAGCAAAAAATTTTGATTTAAACGACCTGAATTTATATTTTATTTCATAAAATAAATGAAAAATGTATCAATCTTTAATAAGCCAGCTCAAATATTCTGTGCTTATATAAAAAATAAAACAACTGTGAGTGATTAATAAATATTTGCTGAATGAATAATGAATGATTTAAAACTATGCCTTGAGAGAAAAAAAGAGAAATTTCTATCAGTGCTTGACATATTTGCTTGAGCCATACGAAGTCTGAAAGGATGTAATTTAAATGAAGAAAAAAACACCTAACTCTTCTTATTCACTTTTTTTCCTACTGGTAAATGTTTAACCAGCTCTAAAAAAAAAAAAAGCATACACAAGTATAATTACATAGTTTATTTCAAATTCTGATTTAAAAATGTAGCACACAATTTGCAAATAATAAGTTGTACAATTTGTAACAAATTTATATAACCATTTGATTTTCAAATAACGTTTTTATTTTTTGCCAAAATCTTGATTCCTTAGCTAGTCTATATTTGTAATTCAAACATGATTAGAAAAAAAAATCACACTACAAATAAGTAGTTGATTACTACTTATTCCAGCAAAGAAGTCACTCAAATTACCAGTGAATGAGTACATTTCTGACAAACATATTGATGGATGGATATTTTTATTTTTGTTAAAGAGAAGACAGTGAAATAGCAAAAACAGATGTTGGAACTTCACTCATTTCATTAATGCCATCATCCTCTTTGCTCAATTGAATTATAGTTTTCAATAAGTGAAAGAATATTTTTCCAATTTTCATGCTGTTCACACAATAATGGATACAGACACAACATACTTTTAAGTGTAATCCTTATTAGTGACACTTTTTTCAGCACATTCTGAAGTCTAGGCAATCAACACAACAATAAACCAAACCCTGATCTGTAGTTTTGCCAATTTCCATGATGTAAATATTTCTACCAAGGCTGATTTTAAGCTACCAACACAGCATCCCTGAAAATGAAGTTGGGAAGAGATGCACAGTAGCACGCCATCACATAGTGTTTTCATCATACGGATGCAACAAATGTAACTAATTTCAAAAGTGTAGGTAATAAAAGATGTAACAAAATAAGTAGGAATGGATATATTTGAGTATATACTACCTTTGTTTTATTATAATTTATAGAATTGTTAAGACATACACTTTTTAATAATGGCTGTGTTTCATAGCTGGCTCACAAAATTCCTAAAAATCAAACAGCCACCTTTTGTGAGCCAGTACAGGATAGCTCAAGCATACCACTTCTACTCTGTCGTGTGAGCTGTTATATGAAATTATCTTGTGTGTGTGTGTGTGTGTGTAATAAAACTATATTCTTGCTATACCACTCTCCTTTCCTCTGAAAATATGCAAAATTTTTATTACATGTAGTATTTCCTCAAACTTAAATGAGCTCTATCACCCTTTTGAAATTTTTGTTAAACTGCAAGCCTTCCCAGTTTGAATGCTGCCACCTCCCTGGAGGCTTTCTGATTTTCTCTTCACAATTACTACTTTTTTCATTCTTCTGAGGTACCAAAGCACTTTGCACATCCTCTACCTAAAATGTTCTTAATTCTACAGGTTTTATCACCTTTTGACCTTATGCGTCACAGCAGGCACTCAACACATGTTATGGACTCTAATATTTTTCTACATACTTGAAAACATAAGATATAACAAATATTAATTAATAAGGTAGCTTCCACAAGGACAAAGCTCTATGCCATAGAAGAAAAACCCAATTTTTCCCTCTAACATTTTGGTGAGTGGGTACTAATAAACATAGGGAAGAATGCTTCCAAAGCTTTACAATTTGGAAGAGGAGGGCATTAATGAAAATGTCACTTTTATATAACATGACAGCACTTGAACCCTGGACCCCAATACAAACATGACTCAAGCTCCAACTAATCAAAGGAAATTGGGCAGTAGCTGGTGGCTAAAATAACACACCTGCTCAGCTAGGACATTCTCCAAAGAGTTATACGGCAGCTTAGGCCATAGTGGAAGAAGTTCTTTCAATATTGGAAGTTGGGAGGCTTAAATCTCAGTCTTGTTCTAATGATGCATTGATTAAGCAAGGTGTCTTAGTATTTCTGAGGCTTGGTGTTTATATCTATAAACTAATATGGCTGAATGAGATGGCCTCAAAAAGAGAACCAGCTAACCCCAATTCTCTATGAGTTGAAGACACAATCATGTGCAGCTGGGCAATGCAGAGACTGTTGTCATCCGTGTCCCATAAACCCAATTTTTACATCAAGTTATCAAATGATAGGCAAGAGTAATTATTTTCTCACTCTATAATTCTAGATTGTTCTATAAAGGGAATCATCTTGAACTTTAGAACTATGTAGAGAAATAATCCATCTTACTTATAATATATAGCTGCATTGTGGTGGAATAATTTTACAGCTCTATTTTAAACACATTATTTGACTGAAATATTGAACTATTCTGGAAAAAAAATCTATTTTTTCAATTAGAAAAACTTTCTGCTGGTCGGCAAAGCCTGAGTCCTGCCCTCTCGCTCTCCTCCCCGGGCAGCATGAGCTTCACCACTCGCTCCACCTTCTCCACCAGCTACCGGTCCGTGGGCTCCGTTCGCGTGTCCAGCTACGGCGCCCGGCCGGTCAGCAGCGCGGCCAGCGTCTATGCAGGCGCCGGGGACTCTGGTTCCCGCATCTCCGTGACGCACTCCGCCAGCTTCAGGAGCAGCATGAGGGTCCAGGACCTGGCCCCGGGGATGGCCGGAGGTCTGGCAGGAATCGGAGGCATCCAGAACGAGAAGGAGACCATGCAAAGCCTGAACGACCGCCTCGCCTGCTACCTGGACAGAGTCAGGAGCCTGGAGACCGAGAACCGGAAGCTGGAGAGCAAAATCCGGGAGCACCTGGAGAAGAAGGGACCCCAGGTCAGAGACTGGGGCCATTACTTCAAGACCATCGAGGACCTGAGGGCTCAGATATTCGCAAATACTGTGGACAATGCCCGCATCGTTCTGCAGATTGACAATGCCCGTCTTGCTGCTGATGACTTTAGAGTCAAGTATGAGACAGGGCTGGCCATGCGCCAGTCTGTGGAGAGCGACATCCATGGGCCCCGCAAGGTCATCAATGACACCAATGTCACTCGGCTGCAGCTGGAGACAGAGATCTAGGCTCTCAAGGAGGAGCTGCTCTTCATGAAGAAGAACCATGAAGAGGAAGTAAATGGCCTACAAGCCCAGATTGCCAGCTCTGGGTTGACTGTGGAGGTAGATGCCCCCAAATCTCAGGACCTCGCCAAGATCATGGCAGAAATCCGGGCTCAATATGACGAGCTGGCTCGGAAGAACCGAGAGGAGCTGGGCAAGTACTGGACTCAGCTGATTGAGGAGAGCACCTCAGTGGTCACCACACGGTCCACTGAGGTTGAAACTGCTGAGATGACGCTCACGGAGCTGAGACGTACAGTCCAGTCCTTGGAGATCGACCTGGACTTCATGAGAAATACGAAGATCAGCTTAGACAACAGCCTGAGGGAGGTGGAGGCCCGCTACACCCTGCAAATGGAGCAGCTCAATGGGATCCTGCTGCACCTGGAGTCAGAGCTGGCACAGACCCTGGCAAAGGGACAGCGCCAGGCCCAGGAGTACGAGGCTCTGCTGAACATCAAGGTCAAGCTGGAGGCTGAGATCGCCACCTACCCCAGCCTGCTAGAAGATGGCGAGGACTTCAGTCTTAGTGATGCCCTTGACAGCAGCAACTCCATGCAAACCATCCAAAAGACCACCACCCGCCGGATAGTGGATGGCAAAGTGGTGTCTGAGACTAATGACACCAAAGTTCTGAGACATTAGGCCAGCAGAAGCAGGGGACCCTTTGGGGAGCAGGAGGCCAATAAAAAATTCAGAGGTAAAAAAAAAAAAAAAAAAAAAAAAAAAAAAAAAAAAAAAAAAAAAAAAAAAAAAAAAAAAGGGAAAAAAAAAAAAAAAAAAAGAAAGAAAGAAAAACTTTCTGCTATAAACAAAGATTTTCTGTAACTATGAGCTCTGTATCAGAGTGTTGGCTGCTATGGAGACCAAAGGACATAAATATCAAGTACATTATAATTCATCTGGTAATCTCTGTAGGGAAGAAAATTTCTCTTTTCTTCAGAGAAAAATAATTTTATAAGTTCAACAGTAGAGGAAGGAAGACAAAATTTATAAAACTGACACAAGTATGTCCCTATGCAAGTCACAGAGTCTGAAAAACAGCACCTAAGTCTGTTGTTGCAGTTGTTTGTAATAAACAGGAAAGAAAGAAGGTAGCTGTTACAGAAGGAAGCAACATCACTTGGGAAAGCAGGTGGGAGTTCTTTGATGCTGCCCTGATCTCACCCAGAGAAATAATTTTTCCTGTGGAACTTCAAAGAACTAAGGAGGTGAAAATTGATCTCAAAAAAACAATTTGGGGCTCCTACTATGTCCTAGGTGCCATGCCACCCAGGCCTTCTTCACAGGCCCATCAACATGAGCTGCTTAGCTTCTATGCAGCCCAAAGAGAAGTAATGTTCTCAATTTTCTCTCCACTTCAGATATCTCAATAGAATTTATGGCCTTTATTGAAGAGGTTGCCAGCTTTCCTGTCTCAACCCAAGAGGGTTGGAGGAAAGAAAAGGCAACGGATAATATTTTTTTATTTACAGTCTCTTAAAATCATTGGTTTTTGGCCTCAAACTGGAATTCCCACATCTTGCATCTCAATTACATGTCTGTTGTCATTTAGCATTCCTTAAATAATATATCTAGCAATAGCCTCATGTTTATTAATACACATCCAGTGAATACCTGTATCCTACAGGACACGCTGTTAGCTTCTTTGTGCATAAAAGAATTAAATAAATATAGATTCTGCCCCACAGTGAGCTTATATACTACTGGGGGAGATAAAACATTTCCGTAAATATAATACAAAATGATGTTTTATAATGAAGATGAATGCAAAGTGTCCAGCTGAGCTGAAAGAGGAGGTAAACTTTAGCTGAGCAGATAGGGAAATGAAATAATGAGGTAATGAAAAAGTTGGAATTAAAGTGGATTATAAAGATCAAACAATTCTGGAAGGAGAGGACAGGTAACTTGGATTGATCAGATTTACTAGAACATAAGATGTAAAATGGGAGTGACAGGCTATAAGAAGTAGGTTCTTAGGGGGAATTGTGGCTAATAAAATTAGTTATGGTCTGTCTAAAATCCTTGTTTAAAAATCCTGAAAGATATCCAATAAAGAGATTAAAAATCTTGGAGTAAAATTATTAGTTGAGTGCTTAAGATATAGTTTTGGATGTAAGCTATATGGGGGTGAGAATGGAAGTAATGAGATGGCCAAGAGACAGACCACAGGGCGAGTGAAACAGAAAGAGAAACAAGGATGCAGTGAAGCACTACTTAGATTTTATTTTTTATGGATATCTGGGCATGGGTTTTAGTAGATTCAAATCATGAACCTAAAACAATCATAACAAAACTATGACTTATTGAATGCAGTCATTGTGATAAACACCTTTTATAAATTATCTTATTTTGCCATTACAACAGCTTTATGAAGACATCTTTGTTTGCGTATTATAAATGAGAACACTAGTTCCCATCAATGTCACCTTACTGAAATATTCTAAGACAGTACTAGATTTCAGATCTAACTTGATCCAAACTCTAAATCCCTGTGCTATCCTGCCTCCCAAATGCTGTCCTTCCCTAAAAAACTGCTGATAAATAATTGGACTAACTAGGATTGTCGGATTTAGCAAATAAAAATAAAAGTTCTGTAGATAGCTACTTTCCTTTTGAGAAACAGCTTTTGACCTGCCACTGGGCCTTAATAGAGACTAAACACTTAACCATGGGCTGCCAAGTTACCACAAGATCTGAGCTTTCTATTACTAGCTAGGTGTTTTCTGACCCTCCAAGCCATAAAATTGAGTGTGTACAGTGGCGCTTTATCATCAAATGGAAATAGTATATATGAGATTGAGCCCAAGCATGCCCTGAGGCACAAGTCAGTTACCAGAAGAAGTATTCCAGATGCCCATGCTTCCCACTCCTGCTATCACCTTCTTTCTCCCAGCCTGCACCTATAGCCTCATGGGGAGTTCCCTATGACCGAGGAAGAAAAGACACAGGCTGATTTACAGAGGAAGAAAAGACATGGGCCTGATTTACAGTTGGTTTTGCACAATATTCAGGCAGTACCCAAAAGTGGACAGCTACAGTATCATAGACCCTTTCTTGGTCATCCCTCAAGGAAAACAGTGAAGAAAAATCCTACTGGTGGGCGAACTTCAAGCAGTGTACCTGACTGTTCCACTTGGCCTGAAAGCAAAAATGGCCAGGCACACAGTTATATACCAATTAGTGGGCTGTGGCCAAAGGTTTAGCTGGACAGTGAGGGAGTTGGAAGTTACAAGACTGGAAAATTGGTTACAATATAGTCCAAGAAAGAGGGCAAAAAAACATGAATATATTTATGCCTTATGTGAATGTTCATCAAAGGATGACCTTTTCAGAGGAGGATTTTAATAATCAAGTGGATAGGATGACCAGTTTTGTGTATCAGCCTATTTCCCCAGCCTCACCTGTTATCCAATGAGCTCATCAACCCAGTGGCCATAATAGCAGGGATAATGGTTATGCATGGGCTTAAAAACATGGATTTCTATTCATCAAGGCAGATCTGGCTGCTGCTGCTGCTGAGTGCCCAACAGCCAGTAGCAGAGACCAACATGGAGTCTCTGATATGACACCATTAACCAGGGTTATCAGTCAGCTACCTGGTAACAGGTTGATTACATTGGATCACTTCCCTCATGAAAATGGTAGCATTTTGTTCTTACTGGAGTAGACACTTACTCTGGATATGGATTGTCCTTCCCTATGTGCAATGTTTCTGCCAAAACTACAATCCTTGGACTTATAGAATGCCTTATCCATCATCATAGTATTACACAGAGCACTTCTTCTGATCAAGGAACTCATTTTACAGCCAGTGAAAAATGTCTTACCATGTTCTCCATTATCCTGAAGCAGCTGGCTTGATAGAATGCTGAAATTACCTTTTGAAGACTCAGTTATAGCACCAGTTAGGTGGCAATACCTTGTAGGACTGGTGCATGATTTTCTAGGAGATTCTGTATGCTCTTAATCATCACCCAATATACAGTGCTGTTTTCCCATAGCCAGGGTTCACAGGACCAATAATCAGTGGGTGGAAATGGGAGTGAGACTGTTCACTATTCCCCTAGTGTCTCACTAGCAAAAATTTTGCTGCCTGTTCCCACAACCTTACGCTTTGCTGGCCAAGAAGCCTTAGTGTGAAAAGGAGGAGCGCTTCTACCAAGAGACCACAACAATGCTTCCATCAAACTGGAGGTCAAAACTGACACCTGGCCTCTTTGGGCTCCTCATGCCTCCAAATCAACAGACAAAGGATTTATTGTACTGGGTTGGGTGATTAATCCTGACTACAAAGGAAGACTTGAATTGCTGCTTCACAATGGAAATAAGGAAGAATATGTCTGGAATACAGAAGACCTCTTAGAGTATCTCTTATTATTACCATGTCCTGTAATTAATCCTGTAATTAATGTCAATGGAAAATCACAACAATCAAATCTAGGCAAGTCCCAGACCCTTCAGAAATGAAGGTTTGGGTCACCTCACCAGGTAAAAATGTAAGTAGTGAGGTACTTGCTGAAAGCAAAGAGAATATGTAATGAGTAGTGGAATAAGGTAGTCATAAATACCAACTAAGATTTACAGAATGCCTGGACTTACAGAATACCTTAGACCAGTTACAAAAATCAGTACTGCAATTGCTATATCTTTCTTCTTTTGTTATGAATATTTTTGTGTACATGTATAGCAAATCTTGTTTTCTGGCTTCCCTGTCCCCTTAGACTTTATATCATAGTATTTAAGTATAATTAACTAGTAAACATCAAAGTATTTCAGTTATTGGATTCAAGAAGAATGTCACCCAAGGACTTTTCATCCTTTTTTGGAGATTGGTTAATGTTTTTGATTGTATACAGCATAGTTTTATCATGTTAGGCAGAAGTATGACCTTGTTATTGTCTTTAATTGGAGATTAGAAATGGTTTAAGGAGATACACATGGGTGCTATGTTGACAAGGGGTGGACTTGTGATGGTTAATTTTAGGTGTTAATTTGGCTGGGCCACAGTGCCCAGATATTTGGTCAAATGTTATCTTAAAGGCCTCTGTTTTTAAATCAGTGGACTTTCAGTAAAGCATATTGTCTTCCATAATATGAATGGGTCCTATACAGTCAACTGAAGGCCTGACAATAAAAAGATCAACCTCCTCTGAGCAAAAAAGTAATTCTGCAAGCAGATGACCTTAAGACTTGAACTGTACCCTTGGCACTTCTCAGTGGGTCTCCAGCTTGCCAGATCGCCCAGAAGACTTTGGACTTGCTAGCCTCCATAATTGTATGAGCCAACTCCTCACATCAAATCTTTCTCTGTATATATATTTATCCAATTTGTTGTTTTTCTCTGGAGAGCTCTAATAATTATGACTATAATTCAATTTATATTCTACATTCTGCTATGTGCAATCTCTGTAAATCCTTTTACATAAAGATTCTAATTTGCATTTAAAATATTTTTAAATGCTCTCTGAATAAAGTCCAAGAAAATTTTTACCAAGGTCAAAGTCTAATTAAAGGAACAAGTCATGTCATAAAATACAAGTTAATTCCATTTCATTCTTTTTTTATTTTTCTACTTTTGAATAAAAAAATGTACTTGAGAGTTTGTCTCAATCTAGAGAATTCTAAACCCTCAGAAAAAAGGAAAAAATATATCATCTTTATTTCTTCCTTCTATCTTTGTTTTTCTATGTGAAATTGATGCTGTCTTTGAGCTTTGCCCAAAAGAAACCTGGTAATTAAACCTGATGTAACACAGTGCCCACCTCTCTCCCCTCACTCCACGTTCCAAGCATATGCCTCTATCTACTAGTACTAAGGGCAGTGCTGTTTCTCTTGTGAAATAGAAAATACTTCAGAATCATATGCTAAACATTATGATAATTTTTTCTATTACTTCATTGAAAATACAAGAAAACAAATCAGACACATTATATTTAAACTTCTAAAAGCAGAGATAAAGAGAATATCTTGAAGGTATCCAAAAAAAAAAAAGATATACTAAACACAGAAGAACAAAGGTAAGAATTATAGCAGTGCTCTTTGAGGAAACAGTGAAAGTCAGAAGACCACGAAACAACTATCCTGTGCCACATTACGGTGTTTTGGGCAATGATAGATTGCATAAATGATGGCGGTCCCCTGTGATTATATAATAGGGCTAAAAAATTCCTATCACCTAGTGAAGTCATAACCATCATAACATTGTGACATGATGCGTTACTCATGTGTTTATGGTGATGCTGGTATGAACAAAACTACTGCACTGCCAGTCAAACAAAAGGGAGCACATACAGTTATATATCATCCATAACACTTGATAATAAATGACTATGATACCTATTTATGTATTTATTGTACTACACTTTTTCTTGTTATTTTAGCATGAACTCCTTCTACTTGAAAAAAAAAAAAGTAACTGTAAAACAGCCTCAGGCAAGTCCTTCAGGAGCTATTCCAGAAGAAGGCATTGTTGTCATAGGTGAGGACAGCTCCATGCATGTTAATGTCCCTGCAGACCTTTCAGGGGGACAAGATATGGAGGTAGAAAAAAGTACTATTGATGATCCTGACCCTTGTAGACCAAGGCTTGGCTTTTGCATCTTAGTTTTTAACAACAATAACAAGAAGTTAAAAATAAAAATCAATAAAAAAGCTTACAGAACGAGGTTATAAAGAAGAAAAATATTTTTGTAAGTTAAACATGTGTTTTAAGCTAAGTGTTATTACAGGTCAAAATGTTTTGAAAAATTAAAAGTTTATGAAGTAGAAAAGTTATAGTAAATTACAATTAGTTTCCTATGGAAGAAAGAAAAATATTTTTTATAAGTTTAGTGTAGTCTACGTGTATAATGTTTACATGTAAAATCTACAATAGAGTACAGTAATGTCCTAGGCCTTCACATCCACCTGCCACTCACTCACTGACTCACCCAGAGCAACTTCCAGTCCTGCGAGCCCCATTCGTGGTAAGTGCCCTTCACAAGTGGATGATTTTTTATTTTTCATGTTATGTCTTTACTGTACCTTTTCTATGTTTACATATTTGTAGTTACACAAATACTTACCATTGTGTTCAATTGCCTACAATATTAGGTAGAGTAACATACTGTATAGGCTTGTAGCCTTGGAGCAATAGGCTCTCCCACACAGCCTCAGTGAGTAGTAGGCTATTTCACCTAGGTTTGTGTGAGCACACTCTATGATGTTCACATGAGGATAAAATCACCTAGTGATGCATTCTCAGAACATATCCCATCATCCAGTGACCCATGACAATACTCAAAATACAGAAAGAATAAAGTGCCAGCCCAGAATTCTATGTTCATGAAAAATAACCTTCAAAAATGAATGAGAAATCACTTTTCCAAATAAAAACCGTACATATTTATTACCAGCATATCTGCATTTCAAAAACTAGTTTAAAACCTCTTTAGAGAAGAAAGGGTACAAAATCAGAAAAAATTTTTGGGTATACACAAAGAAATATACAGTGCTAAAAAGTCATAAATGAGGTAAATATAAAGTTTGCTCTTTCATATTTTTAATGCTGTTAAGATATAACCAACTGTTTAAAACAAATAGCAATGCACTATGTGTTTATACTAAAGGTAAAATAAAACGTTTGCCAACAATAACACAAAGAATGGGAAAGATAAATTAGAAGTATACTATAGTAATATATATAAAGCTTTAAGTTTATTTGAAGATAAAAAGAAAATAATTAAAAGAAATAATATTTTCCCTGGGTAATATATAGGCATGTGATTGATATTTGATGCATTTTTGTTACTTAATCATTTAAAATGCTTACTTATTTCAAGGTATGCTTCCTGGTGTTAATAGTGAGAAAACAGATAAACTTTCCAATTTTTGTATTATTTTTCAAAAACAATTTTACATATAAATGATTTATACTTAACATGTTTTACATAAAATCAATTATGTTGTTAATAATCGTGAAATTACTATTTCACAAAGTTGTATGTGGCTAATATTATTTTAATGAAATTGTATTATTGCAGAAAAATCAAGAAACGTATTTTAACCAGCTGATTTTTAATCATAATTCAGAAAAGATTTTTATCTCATAGGATTTGTGTTTAAGACTGGTTTGCCATGAAACACCTCACTGTACAAAATAATGAGTAATATCTAGATATCAGGCATGGGACCTTACAACTGATCGAGAAAAAATAAGTTAGTTATAACTTCCTTTTCAGTTGGCAAGTCTTGACAAAGTAATTAAAATACAAGAAAAAGACAAAGCAAAGAAAAAAAACAACTTTTTCTTTTCTTTGAGTCACGCCAGCAGGGCAAAGCGCCCAGGAAATAAAAACTAAAAATAGAAAGTAAAACAAAATGATATAAATACCACAGTGAGGCTGAACAAAAAATGTTAGGGCATCTATAGTTAACAATAATTTATTGTATATTTCAAAATAACTAAAACAGTGGAATTGAATTTTTTTAACACAAAGAAATGATATATGCTTGAGGTGATAGATACCCCAATTACCCTGATTGGATCATCACAGACTGTATGCTTGCATTGGAATATTACATGTGTCCCATAAATATGAACAACTATTCCATATACATAATTAAAAATTAATTTTTTTAATGTAGCAAAGAGAAGATTGTTTATTAAAAGTTTGGAAACGATTCCTTTATTCCTTTCTCTCCTTTCTGAGTCCTATAGGGTTGAATCTTCTGGGTAGTCTTTTTGGCCATTGACTGAAAAGCAGCCCTAAGATCTACTGGCCAGCATTGTAACAACTTAGTCTTTAACTGTGCAAGTGTTGTAAGTAGCTCCTAGGTGAGAGTATTAACCAGTACATTTCTAAAAGGGAAATCTACTGGTATCCCTAGCCTCTTCTTTGGACTAATAGAAGAAACTAGATCATTGTAATCATCTGACATACCACAGTCCCTATAGGCAGCTTTGAATGATTGTGGTTCAGGGTAATACTTAGCTCACTTAAAGACAACTGCTCTGTCCATCAATTGTATCAAAGCATCAAAGAATTTCTGGAAGTTTAGCTAAAGAGTAGCAGCAATTTCTGACTGGGGGTATATGCGGCTGTTAATAAAAGTTGGAGCTACAACTGAATCAAGTGTAAATATATCAGAATCTCTAGTCCACAGTAACTTTAAGAAGAGTAAAGATCTGCTTCTGGCCACAGTGAAAGGACAGGGGTCAGGTATACGCTCCCGCCTTGAACAGCCAGAAAACAGACAGAATAATGAAACAACTGTTTTCAAACATGTGACACAGGCAATACAGGACAGTAAAACAAACTGAGAGAAGGGAAATAAACACAAGAAGCCCACAGTTGCGTCAATGTATTGTCTAGAGTCAGTTTACAGGCCCAGATCATAGAAAGGGAACCCACACAAAGCCAGGCAATATTGCTGAGTGGAGGAGACAGAGGCCGGAATCCAGAGTGTCAGGGCAGCTAGAATTTGTGGACAGTGTGTCAAAGAGAAGGAAGCTACAGAGAAAGAGAGCTGAACATGTGCATAGGGTTTTCTTCCTGAATTGTATATGCTTAAGAAGAAACTAGCTAAAGCCAGAGAAAGAATCACCAAAAAGGAAAAAGCAGAACATTTCTTGTGTTCTGCTTCCATATGGGACCAGATAGAGTGAACACTTCTGTAATAACATGAGACACGGTGTAATCCTCACAATGATACAGCTCTTCTCTCTCCTTTCAGTGCACTCCTTCAAATCTAGGAAGAAGACTTCTCTGGACCTACCCTCTCAAGGCTTAAAAGTAAGTCTTGAGAGGATCTAGCTGATTCTTACTTAAACTCATGCCAGAAAAAAACAAAAAACAAAACCAATGCTCTATTTAAAGAAATACAGCAATCAATACCTTAAAATTCTTAATGATGAACATTCAATAAAACATTTTATCAGAAAGGAAAATATGACCCACAAACATGGGGAAAATAAATCAATAGAAATATATCCAGAAATTACAGCAATTATGAAACTTGCCAAAAGGGATATTAAACAAGCTATTATTAAAATGTTCCATTGCTTCAAAATAGTGAAGGAAAACATCAGCATGATTAGCAAAGTAATGACAGGACCCAAAGGTAAGTTCAAAGTATGAGAAAAAAATATCTAAAATGAAAAATACACTGGGTGGAATTAATAGCATATTAGGAACTACAAGTGCAAAAAAATCAGTGAACTTTAAACCATATCCAGGAACTATCCAGAATAAAATACAGGAAAAAAAAAAGACTGAAAAAATAAACAGAGGCTCAATGACCAATGGAACAACACCAGCAGTTTAACATACATGTAGTAGGAGTACCACTGGGTATAGAGGGACAGACAAGTAATTAAAGGAAGAATGCTAGAATTTTTCCAAATTTGATGACAGTTATAAGCCCACAGATCCAAAAATCCAAAGTATCCAAAGCAAAATAGATCTAAAGAAAACCACATCAAGTCATATCATAATTCATTGCTGAAAAGCAGTTTCAAAGAGGAAACCTCAATTACTACTAGAAGGGAAAAAAGATGCATTATAAGAGGAACAAAGATAAAAATACTAGCACACTTCTGGTTAGAAACCATGCAACCCAAAATACATTGGAGATACCATCTTTAGCATAATGAAGGGAAAAAATTCAATCTAGAATTTTTTACTCATAGTAAAAATTTTCAAAAATGAAGGTGAAATGAAGTCTTTTCCAGACAACAAAAACCAAGGGAATTCCTTGCCAGCAGACCTGCACTACAAGACATGTTTAAAAAACAGTTCTTTAAGCAGAAGGAAAATGATAACAGATGGAAATTCAGGTCTACACGAATAAATGAAGGGCTCTGGAAATGGGAACTATGTGGATAAATAGAAAGATGTTCTTATATTTTAATGTCTTTAAAAGATAGCTTTATACTTAACAAATACAAACCCTAATCAGAAAGGCATAGTCTACATGTTTCAAAAGAAATGGATATGTGATGCCTATTTTGTTTGTTGGGCTGCGGGAAAGTTATTTTAAAATAGATAGAAGACATGGTATATCGTCTGAGTATTTCCAGAGAAATGATACACTTATCATGGATAAATGTATGTATCTCCCTGTTTCCTATAAATGTTCTCTCTCTCATTGAACCAGAACCCCTAATATTGCATGGTCTGAGTACAAGAAGAAATGTTTCCAGACAGTGGTTGGCATAAATTAGGCTTCTAACTGCTGGTGCCTACGGAGGCAGGTCCAGATGAGGTTCCCATTACTAACAGTGAAGACGCAGCAATTTGAAGGACATGGGTCAGAAGGAACAGTACTAGTAGGAAAATAGGGGTTGATCAAACAAACTTATCTGTCACAAATGCACCAAATTAAATTGATTTAATGAATTCCTTGTTATCCTTATTTGCAATATTTTAACAACACTTTTTGAATAAATTCTATCAGGACACAAAAAAGTAGAAGAATTCCATCTTGCTAGGATGGATACTGATAACAGGCACTGACTTAATAGGCATCCAGTAGTGAGCTGGAGCTATATTTTCTGGAGTTCTGGAAAGCCAGTTTTCTTAGATTTGGAGGAAATATACTGAAAGGAAAGAGAAGAGCTCAGCTGAAGTATGATTTGCTTAAAAACAATGAGCATCAGAACTTATAATTGTCTAGTTGGATATGTAGGGGGGAAAAAATCAAACATTTATTTCCTAGGAATAGACCTTAGTTCATCACCACAATAGTCCTTTAATTAACATGTATTGCTCTCTGTCAGCAAGATTTTAAACAATAATGTAACTAAATGAAAGAAACATATATCTTAGCTTTTCATCACAGTTGCTTTTAGACAGAAGACTCAATTAAATGATCAATTCATATATACTTTCATATAAAGTCATATTGTTCTGTATCTATGGCATTCATATTTATGAACCAAAACTTAGAACAATGCACTACTGAAGTCTTATAATTCCTTGATGTTCAATGTGTAGTCCATGGACAAGCAGTGTTAGCATCACCTCAGAGTTTGTTAGAACTGCAGAGTTTCTGGTCCAATTTCAAGGCATAATAAATCAGAGTCTATATTTTAACAAGATTCCCATGTGACATCAAAGTTTTTGAAGTGCCAATATAACTCAGATTATTATAATAGTGAACAGAAGAAAAATTGTTTGGATATCAAAATGCTAAGTCTATATTATAGGTGAAGTTTCTGTAAACTTTATATTCATAATACTACATGTATTATCAATGTAACTGCAGCTTTTAAATGAATTAAAACATTTGTTTTAAGTTCCTTTCCCAAATCCAGTTATTGTGATTATATTCATTGAAGGAAAATTATATATATATATATATATATATATATATATATATATATATATGTTTGTTACTGTAGTTATGTAAGAAAATACAATTTCTGATTGCATTTACACGGTATTTAATTTGTTCACTAAGTTCAGAGAAAAAATAATGATAAATAGAAATTTTTATTTTGTTCATCCTTAATTAGCTGTGATATTATCTCTTCATTCCTTCCTGTAGGTAGTTTAACTCTTTGGAAAATATCAAGCTATGTGAACTCTTATTAATCCTTATTACATCATTAAATCTATTGAACCATGTCTCTTTTCCAAAGGATATTGAAAAATAGTCAGGTTGTCCAGGAAACTGGGATGGTCTAGCAGGCCTGCAACACCTGCTGAAGCCCTGTCACTGAGGTTGGAGGCCTAAGCGAAGTATGAACGCTAAAACTGGAAGGTCAGGTGGTTCTCTGTGCTTTCCAGCCACTGGTAAATAATAAAAAGTTCAAATAACCAACATAGTTTCAAAATATTTTGTCTTAGTTTGAGCTGCTATAACAAACTACATTAGATTGGGTTGCTTAAACAACAAGATTTCTCACAGCTCTGGAGGCTGGAAATCAGAAACCAGGATGCCAGCATGGTTGGCAAGGACCCTCTTCCTAGTTACAAACTACTGACTTCTCCCTGTATACACACACGGCAATTAAAGAGCCAGGGAATTCCCTGATGTTCACTCCACCCACATGACCTAATCTAATCTTAATTACCTCCCAAAAGTGCCACCTCCAAATACCACCATATTGGGAATTTGAATTTCAACATTTGAATTTGGGAGTAACAAAGTTGGCAAAAATTTAGTTCATAACATCTTTATACAATTTTCTAGTCCTAGATGATGATCAAAACCCTAAACTTGATTTAAATTTATGTCTCTTCTAGTTTCTCTTTCCTCATCTTGCTGGCCATGGTTTCTAACCCATGATCTTAGCCATGGCTACTGCTCAGGAACAAAGAAAGAGGAGCAAGAAAGTTCCCACTTCTAGAAATGTAGGAAGGCTTTGTGTTTGCTGGGTATCCTGTTTAAATGTTGATACTTGTTCTCTGGGATAATTTCTGTGACTGGAATTCCTGTGAAGTCATATATTTACTCTATGCTTGCTTCTCATCTGTCAGTCCCCTGGTTTGCAGTGGTCCACTCCATGGGGACTCTCTCTACGAGGGTTTTATTGCTCATCCTTTACCCAAGCACCCTGAGAGAGCAGCAATTTTCATTTGCTCAGTTTCCAAATGAGCCAGCTCTTTTTCCCCAGGCACAAATCAGGCAACATCTAACGAGCTGTGATGAACAGAGGATTGGGGCATGGGGAGGGGGTCACACATCAAACCCTTTAGTGTTCCTGTGAAGCCTCCCTCATTAGGCTTAACTTTCAGGATGGACATTCTCTAGTCCACTCTCAGTGAAGCTATTTTCAAGAAAATTCTTTTCAGCTCTCTTAAACTCTTGGCATCTCAAACATTTGATTCACTTTCCAAACTGTTAAGTTTTAAACACATCTGCTTGAAGTAAAATATATGCATTTGTGTTACTGTAGCTATATAAGAACGTAAAATTTCTGATTGCATTTACACAGTATTTTAATTTCTGTTTGTTCACTAAGTTCAGAAAGAATATAGTGATAAATGGAAATTTTTATTGTGTTCATTCTTACTGCATCATCACCTATCTCTCAAATCATTTGGACTCTGATATGTAGCATATCTTGATATCACATCTAAAACTTTCAGTTTAAGATGTGTTGGAATTTAAATTTTTTTTATTACAAAAGTGATACATATTTGCTATGACAAAAAAGCAGTCCAAAGATGTATAGGGAAATTTTTCCTCATCTTTTGTTAGCAGGCTGACCCCATCCTCAATTATCATCCCCATTATGTAACTCATGTTATTAGCTTCATGCGTGTCCTTCTTCGCATTTCTTTGTGTATTTCGTATATTGGAAATAGTAAGACTTAGTTATTTTTTCTATTTTATCTTTTATCTTTTGAAATTGTAGATCTGTTGCCTGCAAGGTGTTTGTTTTATATAATCATAAATGTCCATATTTTCCTTATCAACTCTTGCAAAAAGAGATTTTTGCAAATAATTTTTAATAATCAAGAATTTAATCTATGAAAAGACAAAAAATGAATTAAGTGAAAAAGCATTGTAGATTACTTTCTCAAATGATTGGCAATATCAGAAAGTGATAATTATTTTTCCATTAATTTGAACAGAAATATGACACTAAGGAGGTTGTTCCTAAACTATTATGGAAATTCTTTTTTACACACAAGAATATCATCATCTATTTACAAAATATTATATAGTCTAAAAACAGGAGGATGGTCTCAAAGGAATTACTTTTTAGATTCTTCTATGAGTTTTGAGTAATAGTGTATAAAGAGAAAGCTACGAGAATCATATAGCCAGATTGGTGCATCAGGTATACCAGAAGCTGAGTGTTAAGCAGTTAAAACCTTTCTTAGCCAGTAGTCTATTAATACGAACCACAGAACATCCTGGAAATAGAGCCTCTCCCATCAGCTGCATCATATATATGTATATATCTATACAGCTGTAGTAGTCCATTTTCACACTCTGATAAAGAGATACCTGAGACTGGGAAGAAAAATAGGTTTAATGGATTCACAGCGCCACATGGCTGAGGAGGCCTCACAATCATGGCAGAAAGTGAAAGGCACTTCTTACATGGTGGCAGCAAGACAGAATGAAACAGAAGCAAAAGTGGAAACCACTTATAAAACCATCAGCATGAGACTTATTCACTACTACAAGAACAGTATGGTGGATACTGCTCCCATGATTCAATTATCTCCTACTGGCTCCCTCCCACAAGTGGAAATTATTGGAGCCACAAGATGAGATTTGGGTGGGGACACAGAGCCAAACCATATCATTCTGCCCTGGCCCCTCCCAAATCTCACATCCTCACATTTCAAAACCAGTCATGCCTTCCCAGTAGTCCCCCACATCTCAACTCATTTCAGCATTAACTCAAAAGTTCACAATCTGAAGTGTTATCTGAGACAAGGCAAGTCCCTTCCACTTATGATCCTGTAAAATCAAAAGCAAATTAGTTACTTCCTAGATATAATGGGGATACAGGCACTGGGTAAATACAGCCATTCCAAATGGGAGAAATAGGCCAAAACAAAGGCACTACCAGGGCCCATGCAAGTCTGAAATCTAGAAGGGCAGAAAATCTTTAAGCTCCAAAATAATCTTTGACTCCAGGTCACACATCTGGGTCACACTGATGCAAGAGGTAGGTTCCCGTGGTCTTGGGAAGCTCTGCCCCTTTGGCTCTGCAGGGTACAGCTTCCCTCCTAGTTGTTTTCACAGGCTGGTGTTGAGTGTCTGCAGCTTTTCCAGGTGCATGGTGCAAGCTGTCAGTGGATCTACCATTCTGGGTTCTAGAGGAGAGTAGCCCTCTTCTCACATCTCCAGTAGTCAGTGCCCCAGTAGTAACACTGTGTGAGGGCTCCAACCACACATTTTCCTTTCACACTGCCCTAGCAGAGGTTCTCCATGAGTGCCCTGCCCCTGTAGCAAACTTCTATCTGGACATCCAGGCATTTCCATATGTCTTCTGAAATCTAGGCAGAAGTTCCCAAACCACAGTTCTTGAGTTTTGTGTACTCTCCAGCTCAATATCACATGGAAGCTGCCAAGGCTTGAGGTTTGCACCCCTTAAGCCATGGCCCAAGCTGTACCTTGGCCCCTTTCAGCCACAGCTGGACCTGCTTAGATGTAGCGCACCAAGTCCCTAGGCTACACTCAGCATGGGGAGCCTGGGCCTGGCCCACAAAACCACTTTTTCTCCTAGGTCTCTGGGCCTGTGATGAGAGAGCCTGCCATGAAGACCTCTGACATGCACTGGAGACATTTTCTCCATTGTCTTTGTGATTAACATTTGGCTCCTCATTACTTACACAAATCTCTGCAACTGGTTTGAATTTCTCCTCAGAAAATGGGATTTTCTTTTTTATTGCATTGTCAGGCTGCAAATTTTCTAGACTTTTATGCTCTGCTTCCCTTACAAAGCTGAATGCCTTTAACAGCACCCACATCACATCTTGAATGCGTTTCTGCTTAGAAATTTCTTCCAACAGATACTCTAAATCATTTCTCTCAAATTCAAAGTTCTGCAAGTTTCTATGGCAGTGGCAAAATACCACCAGTCTCTTTACTAAAACCTAACAAGAGTAACCTTTGCTCCAGTTCCCAACACATTTCTCATTTCCACCTAAGACCACCTCAGCCAGGAGTTTATTGTCCATATCACTATCAGCATTTTGGACAAAGTCATTCAACAAGTCTCTAGGAAGTTCCAAACATTCCCACATTTTCCTGTCTTTTTCTGAGCCCTCCAAACTGTTTCAACCTCTGCCTGTTAACCAGTTCCAAAGTCGCTTCCACATTTTTAGATATCTTTTCAGCAATGCCCCTCTATGCTGTTACCAATATACTGTATTAGTTCATTTCCACACTGCTGATAAAGACGTACCCAACACTGGGCAATTTACAAAAGAAAGGGTTTTATTGGACTTACAGTTCCATGTGGCTGGGGAGGCTGCACAATTATGGTGGAAAGCAAGGAGGAGCAAATCACGTCTTACATGGATGGCAGAATGCAAAGAAAGAACCAATGCAGAGAAACTCCCGTTTTTAAAACCATCAGATCTCATGATACCCATCTACTATCATGAGAAGAGCATGGGAAAAACCCACTCTGACAATTCAGTCATCTCCCATCAGATCCCTGGCCATAACATGTGGGAGTTATGGGAGCTACAAGATGAGACTTGGGTGGGGATACAGAGCTAAGCCATATCAATGATTTAATAAAAATTACATATTTGAGATTGTACTAGCAGGAAGATGGGTCTCATTCATATTATCCCTGAAATAAAAGTTTTTAAAAAATCTATCTTTGGCCTTATGCTTCTTGCTGTTTTTGGAAAACACAGAAAATTAACAGGAAAAGTGCAAAACCCAGTGGGCCAGCCTATGAAACAGCATAATAGATTAATACCATGTTGACATATGAGTCTGCTCAGGATGGTTTATATTCATTAAGTGGCTTCAGACAACAGATTCAGGCATTTTTCTGCCAGTAACTATGACAAATGAACAATTAAATAAGCTGGAAGCATAAGCATATTATTTTTTTGTTTTGTTATGTTTTAATGTAACTTTATAGAGAAGCATAAAAATTATTATATAACAAAAGGAACAATTGAAAGACAACTTAAATTTAGAAAAGGCATTTATGACACTATTGTCCAGCTTTATGGAAGTATAACTGACAAAAATCGTGCATATTTAAGGTATAGTACATGATGTTTTGATATACACATATATTGTGAAATGATTACCATGGTCACCACACAGTTACTGCTCTGGTTTGACTGTGTTTTCCAAAGAGCATGTGTTGGAAACTTAATTAGTTTTGTAACAATATTAAGAGGTAGGACCTTCAAAAGGTGATTAGGCCAAGACAGCTCTACCATCACACATGGTTTAATGTCATTGTCTCTGAAGTGGGTTAATTACCATGAGAGTGAGTTCTTTATAAACTAGTAAGATTGCCCCCCTTGCACTTCTGCCTTCTGCGATGGGATGACACAGCATTCTGGCCCTCACCAGATGCCAGCACCTTGATCTTGGATTTCCCAACTTCCAGAAGAGGAAATAAATTTCTCTTCTTTATAAATTATTCAGTCTCAACTGTTCTGTTGCAGCAGCACACAATGGACTAAGACAGTTACCTTTTCTTTTTTTGTGTTAAGAATATTTCAGATCTACTCATTAACAAATTTCAAGTATATAATATGTTGTTATTAACCATAGTCATCATACTGCTTATTAGGTCTCCAGAACTTATTCATGTTAAAACTGAAAGTTTATACGCTTTAACCTACAGTTTTCCATTTTGTTCACCCCTCAAGCCCCTGACACTTGCCATTCTACTCTATGTTTCTAGGAGTTCAAATTTTAGATGCAATGTATGAGTGAAATAGTAGAATATTTGGCTTTCTGTGTCTGGCTTATTGCACTAGTATAATGTCATCCAGGTCCATCCATGTGTTGCATATGACAAGACTTCCTCTTTTTTTAAGGCTGAATAAGATCCTATTATATGTACATACACATTTTAAAAAATCTTTTCATTCATCAACAGAAACTTAGGTTGTTCCGTATCTTGACTATTGTGGCTTGATTAATGCTGCAATGCACATAAGAATGCAGATATCTCTTCAAAATAGTGACTTGCCTTGGATATATTAATATACCCAGAAGTAGGATTACTGGATCATATAATAGTGTTATTTTTTATTTTTTCACAAACTGCTCCAATGTTTTCCAGCATGGCTACATCAATTTACATTCTAACCACAGTGTACAGAGGTTCTTTTTTCTTTAGAAAAAGTAATAGATAATAGATAGATAGATAGATAGATATAGCCAACCAACAGTGTAGAAAGGACATATTGATATATTTAGAGTCTTCAGTAACAGCCATCCTAAAAAGTATGAAATCATGTGTTATTGTGTCCCTGAGTTGCATTTTCCTGATTAGTGATGTTTAACACCTATTCATATACATGTTGGCTATTTCTTTTTCTTGGGAAAGTGTCTATTCAGGTTCTTTGCTCACTTTTTAAATTGTATTATTATTATTATTATTATTTGCTATTGAGTTGTACAAGTGCCATATATATTTTGGATGTTAACTCGTTATCAGATATATGACTTGCAAATATTTTCTTCCAATCTGTAGTTTGAATTTTCATTTCAAAAGAAAATTGACTATTTTCTTTTCTATACATATGCTTATTAGCTTGATGTAGTCACATTGTTTATTTTTGCTTTTGCTACCTATGCTTTTGGTGTTCTGTCCAAAAAAATCATTGACAGAATCAAGTCATAAAGGATTCCCCCGTGATTTCTTCTAGGGGATCTATGGTTTCAGCCTTACATATAAGCCTTTAATACATTCCAAGTTTATTTTGTGTATGGTATAAGAATTCAGTTTCCTTCTTCTGTATATGAATATTCCATTTTTCCAACAGCATTTATTGAAGAGATTATCCTTTCCTATTGTGTGTTCATGGTGGCCTTGTCAAAATTAGTTGACCATATATCTTTGGCTTATTTCTGGACTATTTGTTCTGTTTATTGGTCTATGTGTCTGCTTTTAGGGTAGTACCATGGTATTGTGAATACTATAGTTTATGGCTACAGTTTCTTCAGGAATAATAACAAATCTATGCATTGAAATCTGGAGGGGATCTGGACTTAGAGTTAGTAGGTTTGAGGGAAGGCAGGAATGAGAAGTAGAACTTAATGCAGTGCTTCTGCGACCTGTATTTGGAAAGGATGAACCAATAGAAGTCTTCTGCATCCCCTTCCCTTTTCTCACAGAAGTACAACAGGTATTTGTACTCAAGCAGTGTGGAAAGCCTTTTCTTAAATAATTAAAATAATTCTTTGGGAAAAGCAAAGATTCCCATTCCCCATAATAAAGCCCTCTTCATTCAGGTATTTTTGGAGCTCTTTATTCTAAATACCCTCTTCTCCCTACCTACTCTTCCTAAACGTGAAATCTATATGGTGATGTGTTTTCTGCCTCTCCATACATAGTTCTTACCCATGTCAGAAACCCTCCGTCTATACAGTAGAGGAAACCACACCAGCTTCTTGGTGTTTCACTCTTCTCTAAGATCCTACTACACAGAGCCAACAGGAAAATGGGGAGAAATGTGCAACATATAAAAATAAAGACAAAAAAAGAAAAAGAAAAACTGATGTTGAATAAAGCAGAGCTAATTCAGGGAATAGAAGAAAATCTTTCAAAAATTGTGCAGAAAAAGAGAAAAAATGTCATTCTATAAAATAAGAAAATGCTTCTATAAAAAATGGACAATGAGAGAACAAGAAAGAGCTCTTGGCAGTGAAAAATGCCATTGCCATGTTGCCAAAATAGGACATTCAAAAGAAAAACTGAAAAATTAAGTGTAAAACAATTTACAAGAAGTAGCAAAATGAGAAAGTACAGGTAATATGATGGAAACAGATACAGGATTTGGTAAGAAGTTCCAAACACTACGGGAAGTCCCAGAAGAGACCTGCCCAGCAGAGACCATGGTACCTGGAGCAAGTGTCAGGGACCCTGAAGGCAGAGCTCAGAAGGGGCAAGCATAAGCAGGTATGGCTCCACACAGTCCTGCTTTTCTCCTAAGTGGAAAACAGGCCACCTACTTAAAATTGATACTTCTCTCCTCATTTTTCCATGGACCCAGCCCAAAGGGGTCTGTGTCGTGTCACTTGGCTGCAATGGTTAGAACTGACTCAGAATGCTTACTTTCTATCCACCTTTTTGTAAAAGGTACTTGAGGATTTACTCTAGCCAAACAAGACAGTACAGCAGAAAATGAAAAGGTATATTATGCAAAGAAACTGGAATTAAATGGAAAAGCTAAGGAAGAAACATCAAGATGACAAGAGACCTGGCTTATTCTGAAGAGAAAGTGAGAGGATTCTGAGAAAGAGGGCTACAGGGAAAAAAAAGGAGGATGCTATAAATTATAACTGAGAGCCTGGAAAATATTAAACATATTACAAAGGTAAATGCAAGAAAAACAATAAACATTAGTGTATTAGTCTGTTTTTACACTACTAATAAAGACATACCTGAGGCTGGGCAATTTACAAAAGAAAAAGGTTTAACTGGATTCATAGTTCCACATGGTTGGAACCATGAATCACATCTTACAAGGAGAAGCAAATCACATCTTACAAGGATGGTGGCTGGCAGAGAGCTTGTGCAGAAAAACTCCCCCTTATAATACCATCAGATCTCATGAGACTTATTCACTATCAGGAGAATGGCATGGGAAAGACCTGCCTCCATAATTCAATCATCTCCCAACAGGTCCCTCCCACAACACGTAGGAATTATGGAAGCTACAAGATGAGATTTGGGTGTGGACACAGAGCCAAACCATATCAACTAGAAACACCAGAAGAAAAGAAAAATAAAATAATATCTAAAAGATACTACTAAAAAGTCACAGTCCAAATGTGAAACAAAATTAAAGGGCAGAATCATTTTTAAATAATTAAGATCATGTCTCTGATGGTTAATTCTATGTGTCAACTTCACTGGGCCATGGGATTCCCAGATATTTGATCAAACATTCTGGGTATATCTGTGAGGGTGTTTTTGGATAAGATTAATATTTGAACAAGTAGACTGAGTACAGTGGTTTCCCCTTCCTCATAGGAGTGGGCATTCAATCAGTGGAAGGTCTGAATTAGAACAAGGAAGTGTAACTGAGGGAGTGTACTCAGCTCCCAGAGCTTGTAAGTTCTTGGCCTCTCTAACTCCAAAGAATGGGAAAAGGGGCCCCAGAGACACAGTGAGTTTACTGTTTGAATAAATATTGTGGACCGAAAGAGTTTTGCAGAACAGCGATTTGTTAGAGAGAGAGAAAGAAGACAGCTCCCATGCTGTTGCGGGAGGGGACGCCAAAGAGGAAAATCCGTTCAGGTAGGAAGCCGCTGAAGTTTTAACCTTGAGTTATTCCCGCCCCACTCATATTCTCGTCCAATGAGAGGGGTTCTTTCAAACGTTCTCTGGAGTGATTGATCTTTGACTCTGATACTGGATTGGCTACTTGAGTCTACAACCCTGAGTCGCAGAGCCCCCTCCTCCCAGAGCTTTCAGCGGGAATTTGGGACAAAAGAGCCCTACCTGGCTTTCCCTACCCGGCCCCCTGTGCAGGAAAACCAAACAAAGAACTTTACATTTGAAACCACTCTTGTCTCTGGATGGAGGTGTGGAGCCTAGAAATTTCTGCATTTGAAACCCCTCCCTTAGCAGACTCGGGAAGATAAGTTTCTTTAACACAGTCCCTCAGAAGGGTGGCCCTCCCATTATTAAGGAGAAACTCCTCCTACCTGGCTGTCTGAACTGGGATTTTGTTCTTTGCCTGCCCTGAGACTTGAATTGAAACATTGGTTCTTCTTGGGTCTCAAGCTTGCCAGACTTTAAGACTCGAACTTAAACTACCAGTGCTGCTGGGTCTCCAGCTGGTTGACCACAGATCTTGAAACTTGTCAGCTTCCATAATCATATGAGCCAATTCCTTATAGCTAATATACCTATATACATATACATATGTAGACATATATATAATATATGCACACATACATTTATATGTATATGAGTGTGTACTATATATGCACATTTATATGTATGTTATGTGTATATGTATACATACATAAGATGTGTATGTGTGTGTGTGTGTGTGTATTGAAAACCTTCTGGAAAAGATTTTCATCATTTTAGATGCCATCAATTACATTCATGATTCCTGGGAAGAAGTCAAAATAGCAACATGAACAAGAGCTTGGAAGAATTTCATTCTAACCCCTATGGATGATTTTGAGTGCTTCAAGACTTCAATAAGGAAAGGAACTGCAAATGAGGTGAAATAGCAAGAGAACTAGAATTAGAAGTGAAGCCTGAAGATGTGACTGAACTGCTGAAATCTCATGATCAAACTTTAACAGATGAGAAGTTGCTTCTTATGGATGAGCAAAGAAAGTGGTTTCTTGACAGGGAATCTACTCCTGGTGAAGATACTTTGAACATCACTGAAATCACAATAAAAGATTTAGATTACATAAACTTAGCTGTTAAAGCAGTGGCAGGCTTTGAGAGGACTTACTCCAATTTTGAAGGAAGTTCTACTCTACACAAAATCTTATGAAACAGCATCACATGCTACAGAGAAATCCTTTGTTAAAGGAAGAGTCAACGGACGAGGCAAACTTCGTTAGGAAGTTTATTTATTATTGTAGGAAGTTGCCACACTTGCCCCCACCTTCAGCAATCACCACTCGGATCAGTCACCCTCCAACAACATTGATGTAAGACCTTCCATGACCAAAAGATTACAGTTCACTGAAGGCTCAGCTCAGATGATTGCTAGCATTTTTAGTAATAATGGTTTTTTGGTTTTTTTTTTTTCTGGAGATGGAGTCTTGTTCTGTTGCCCAGGCTGGAGTGCGGTGGCACCATCTCGGCTCACTGCAAACTCTGCCTCCTGGGTTCAAGCAATTCTCTGCCTTAGCCTCCTGAGTAGCTGGGATTACAGGCGCCTGCCACCATGCCCCACTAATTTTTGTATTTAGTAGAGATGGGGTTTTACATCTTGGCCAGGCTGGTCTTAAACTCTGGACCTTGTGATGTATCACCTCGGCCTCCCAAAGTGCTGGGATTACAGGCGTGAGCCACTGTGCCCAGCGCAATGAAGTATTTTTAATTCACAGTTTACTTTTCTTTTTTAGATGTAATGCTATTGCACACTTAATAGACTAGCATAGTCTATTACACTATACTATTAATAGTAATGCTAACAAGTTCGTAAGGCTATTGCACATTTAATAGGCTAGTGTTGTAAGTAGGCATAATGCCATTGCACACGTAATAAACCAGTGTTAACTAGTCTATTACGCTATACTATTAATAGGTGAGTGTGTACATAACTTTTGTATGTACTGGGAAATCACAAACTTTGTGTGACTCGCTTTATTGTGATAATCTCTTTATTGCAATGGTCTAGAACCAACCCCATGATATCTTCAAGTTATGCCTGTCTAGCAGTTACCACAATTCGTATTTATTGTATTTGTGTGCCTTCTTGTGTACTATCTGCCTGCTTCCCTATATTGCAAGTTTCTTGAGCTTGGAGACCAGATATGTCATGAGCAGTTTATCTTCCCAGCAGCAAGCCCAAGGCCTGGCATACTGAAGAAGAATATTTGTATCTGTTGAAAGAATGAATAGGAGCCATTTGCAGATGACACCCCAGTACATGATCCTAATCTGACTTCTTCTCTGAGCTATAGAATTCACCAAACTGGCTCTGAGCTTTTAATTTGAATTTCTCACAGAAACTCAAACTCATTGTATGGAAGAACTCCCAGTATTGGTTTGGAAGCCAGCATTGATTGCCTCCTCATTTCCTGTTTCAGCGACTGAAAAGATCATTCACCTCGTCTTCCAAATCAGAAATATAAATGTCACTTAAAATCCCTTTATATTCAGTATCTATATCCCAGTGGAACCAAATCTTGTCAATTCTTCTCCCAAATGCCATTCAGCTTTATCCTTGCTGCCTTTACTTTAATTCAGCTTCTCAATTTTTATTTCAAAAGCTTCCAGTTAGTCTTGCTCTAGTCTATCTCCTCCAATCTATTCTGCAAATTGTTTCCAGAATAATCCTTCTAAAAAACAAAACTGACCCCATCAATCACCCTTTTACGATCTCACACAGTCCCTTTCATCTCCCACAGGGACTGGAAACCAGTGCGGTCTGTTTAGTTTGGCCCATACATTTGTTAAGTAAGTTTGAATTTCTTTCCAACATTAAAACTTGGAATAGTTTGTGCATAAACCCGGATTTCTAGCTCCACTTAAAAAATCCAAAATTGTTGTGACACAGGACACAAATTTCCACATAGCAACAAGATGGGGCTGAACACCACCTATTTCCACCACCTAGTTCCTGCGGACTGGGAATGTCTGGAACTGCAGTTCACCACATGCCATCAGCTAGCATTTCATTTGGGCTATATGACTGGATGTGCTTGCCTGGAGGGAAAATGGCAAACGCCAAAACATGGCATATGAAGCCTTCTGCATGTGCTACGGCCAGGCAGCCTTTGTGGAATCCTGTCCTTCTGCACAGCTCCTCACTTTCCAATGCCTCTTTCCCTCTAGCCTCACACTGTATACTTCAGTCAGGTCTCCAATCACATCACGATCTCCATTTTCCATCCAGTGACATACACTGTTCCCTTTATCAGAAATGCTCTCGAGCCCCTTTAAATTCCCCCTCATGCATCCAAGGAGAGGCAGATCTTGCAGGGCCTACAGGCTCACTTCCGCCCTTTTGGGAAGGCTAGCAGAGAGCTGGCTCAGCAGGCATCTTGATAACTTTCAGCCAAACAGGGGTTCCAGTAGCAGAGCATCTGGCAATCCTGCCCTAACAGGAAATGATGAGAAGCCAGATATGGGTGTTTACAGTGTGGCTTCCACGGGGATACTTCTTTTACCAAGTGGATGGCCTAATGCCTAGTTGTCCAAACCATGACAAGGGTTTCCTTCACATGGGAAACTTGGTTATGATAGCAGACACCTTTTGGGTCTTGTCTGACCCTTGCCTGACCATAGCTCAGGCTCTCTCACTATGAGCCCACCCTGTCTCCCTTACCCACACCCCATCCCTCATCCCAGAGAAAAGCTAGCCTGGGGATACCCCTTGTTTTTCCGATGGAAGGTGCAAATTTAATATACCACCCCAATAAAAGACAAGTTCAAAGATTCCGCTTACAGATCCTAGGTGAAGAGAACTTAGTGAGTCTAGAGGGCATTTGTCTTTCTCCAGTTCATGTGAGGCAGGAATAAAGAGTCAGGCAGAGAGAGAACAAGAAAGAGCTCTTAGCAGTGAAAAATACCATTCCCATATTGCCAAAATAGAACATTCAATAGAAAGACTGGAAAATCAAGTGTAAAAAATTTTCCAAGAAGTAGCAAAATGAGAAAGGTAATATGATGAAAACAAATATAGGATTTGGCAAGAAGTTTCAAACACTGACTAAGGGAAGCCCCAGAAGAGAAATATTCCCAGCAGAGACAATGGTACCTAGAGCAAGTCTCAGGGACCCTGAAGGCAGAGCTCAGAAGGGGCAAGCATAGGCTTGTGGCTCCACATAGTCCTGCTTTTCTCCTAAGTGGAAAACAGGCCACCTATTCAAAATTGAGACTCCTCTCTCATTTTTCCAGGGCCCCAACCCAAAGGGGTCTGGAGGGCCCAGCTCTCCTGATCTGTCATCTGGGATACGGGCCCAGCCTCCCTTCCCATGCTTGTAGGGCAGGTCCCCAGGTGGCACTGGATAAGCCCCTATTTAATACAATTTTAATCAGGGAGAACAGTAAACTGAGAGAGAGAGAGAGGCAACCAGCAGCATATATAAGGGAAATATAGGGAATAGAGTATCGGTCACTGTGAGTTAATGGGTAAATACCTAAATGGACCATTTAAATGGCAGGAAAGTTGGGAGCCCCATCTGCTAGGCCGGAGAGATACCTCAAAGTTGGTATCCCTGGCCACACTTCTGGAGTCATGTAGGTTTGTTGTAAACTGGAAACAGTGTCAAGGGAGACAGAGCCCTGGTTCTGATATAATAAAGTTAAATTCATATTCAAAATGGATGCTAAGACAACATAAAATTATAAGAATTCTCTATAGCAGGTCTGAGTTAGCTCAAAACAAATGGAACAAATGGGATGATACCAGCAGCTAGGCTCTGGAGGTTCCACCTTTCTAACAATGTCATTCCCCCACTCATTGTTATATACTCACAGGTATCTTATCCTTTATTTCTCTGATCCTATAAATATTTAGATGGTTACAGGGTTGGAGCCCCCTTTTAACTGAAACAATGATGCTTGCGTATGCAGCCTAAAATTGGCTTAAACTGTGGAATGATGAGAAAGCAGGGGATTGCATGTGCTCTATTAATTTTCTGCTTGTAACTTTTCCCCCGATATACCCTTTAAAACAACTTCTCCATGCAGTGCTAGAGTGTGTGTTAGGCCCTCAATTTCCTGTCTAAGCCTTCCTCGGTTCGTAGAGGCTTTCCTGACTTCCCCAGCAAGACTCAGATCTTTGTTCCTCCCCCAAATTCAGCACCTTGCTCTTAAGAGTTAACCCTAACAGATTTATCAACTCTATTATAATTCCTCCCGTGAGTTTATATTTTATTCATCTTCCTAACACCACACCAGGTACAGAGTAGCAGCTCAGTAAATGTTCACATGAATAAGCTGAATAGTCTTAATGGAGTCATTCAGGTGGCTTTCTTATGGTAGTTATTCATGAGACAAAGCAGTGCATCTTTCCATGTAATTCAATAAAAAGATCTGAAATAAATAACATTAAGTTTCATTTTTCTGGCTTCCTTAGAATCTTTTTTTTAAATTTTTTATATAACAATTTTATGGAATGGTTTTGAAAACTAATTTCAATAAGATGCCCATAAGGTGCTTATCATAGTGCTTAGCAACAAGTGAGTGTTGGGGAAAAGGTACCAGGAAGCAGCATTTGCCATAGTTGAAAACAAAAGTTTTGGAATTAGACAACATTTCAATCCCGTAGCCAAAACAGCATGTTGCACAGAGTAAGCACTGAATAAGTATCTGTTGAATGAATGAATAAATTAATAAGTAAATGAGTAAATCCTGGCCCTGCCCATCATTCCTGGGTTGCCTCCAAGCCCTTGAAATGGCAGTTCTCTCCACCTAAAACAATCTTCCCCAGATATCTGCCCAGTTCTGTTTCTTTTCTAGGTCTCTGTTCACATGTTCTTTTATTGCGAGGACTTCTCTGAAGTACCCAGATGAAATGGAACCCTGGCACTCACTTTTCCCCTTACCCTACCTTCCCTCTTCACTACATGATCATCTATCATGCTACACAGTTAGTTCTCTTTTGGCTGCAACATTAGCTCAAGAGAGCAGGAACTTTGCTTTGTTTGCTTCTGCACATTCACCCAGAAAAATGCTGGATGAATGAAACTCAAAGAATCTTGGCCTATTGCCTCTCCCTCATTTGTAAAACAATGGGACAGAAATGTGCTAATGTCTTCTACATGAAACTGAAGATGATCCCTTTCTCCCAATATTTTGCCCATTGTATACACTAATAAACCTCCCTCTTCTATAAATAAGTTCAAATTCTGTGCTGCCAGGTAAATGGTCATGTGCTGTCTAGATGGCAGCTAAGTGGTAATGGATCTAAATTTTCATAAAATTTAGAATGTAATAGTTGAGATGGATTCACAGCTCACCTGGACCAACCGACTCATTTTACAGATATGAACTTTGAAGACCAGAGGGGCCAAGTGATTTAGTCAAGATTCCGCAAAGTTAGTGGCAGAGCCAGGTTAGGAGCCCAGATCAGAGGGTTCTAATCAACACCTGTTACAGTAAGCCATGTCATTAAAAGGTCAGCACCAGGATTCAAATACCTTCTCCTAACACTGACTTTATTCCTTTTTTTTACCATAAAGCCCTGCTCCTCCAGTCCTGCTAAGAACCACGCATATTAAATTTACCCACTGGAAACAGTTATATTCTTCCAGAAGCCAAATCTCTTCTGACAAGCTAAGGTGGAATTAGTGACAAGAAGATAGAGCCTGAACTCATTAAGGGTCTGCGTCTTCAGAAGCAATTCTCTATCCCTTGTCATCTGTTCTACAGAATTTGCTCCCGTGGTTTCATGAGGCACATAATTCTTGGCAAATCAAATTCCTTGAACCTCCTAAGGCTGCTGGACAGGAGCTTCCAGAATTATGAGTTTTTAGAGTCTGAAGATAGCTATTCAATTTAACCAACTGTAGCAACTGATTTAATTAAGTAGTTGCTGTGGTTTAAGGCTCTGCACTTCTTCAGATGCTATTTAACAATTCTGGCTTCCGCTTGAATTTGACTCCAAATCCACCCCAATATCCATGGACAGTTAGAATTAATCAATGCTTCCCACTCAAACCTACTTCAAGTCCAAAAAAAGAATGATAAATTTGTCCCTCTACAGTCACTAATGTTTTAGAGGACATCACTGCCCCCTGGTGGAAATACTAAAAACTGTTCTGGGAATGCTCCCAGAAAGATCAAAATCTTCAAAACGTTCCTCAGTTTATACAGAGAAAAAGTAACCTGTTAGTAGTCTGCAAATTGAAAGGCCAAGACGTCCCAGTGACCATGTTATTATCCTACTCTCTTTTCCCCTCCTTAATTTATCAATTCTTAGCTCAAGTTGCTTCAGGCTCATACAACACATCATCAGGTGATCTCCAAGTGACGCCAGAATACGAAATCTCCTCAGCGGATGTGCATAAACAAAACACCAGTGATCACTTTAGGACAAATCAAAAAGGTGTCTTCATAAGCTAAAATGATTACGTTTTTCAAATTCAGGAGAGCTTTAATTCATGCATCTACTGAGAATCTGGCTTCTGTGCACACTTGGCAAATTTGCAAATCACCTCTTAATTCTTCCTCATTTTTTGTGGGTGTGGGGTGGTTTCCCCAGATTTAGGGGAAAAAAAGCCTAGGTCTTTTTTTCTGTTGAAAAAGTTGAATGAATGAGGTGAGTGAGCCTCAGGGTCTTTTATTTTCCCCTGCTAGTGTACGACAGAGAAAACAGTGTAGGAGCTGCTATCATAAAAATGCCTTCCCCAGTGACTCCTTTTTACTCTTTGGGACTCCAAGAGTTTATTTTCTAAAACCATGGATGCTAATCCTGGATGCTCATCAAAATCATCTGGAAAGTTTGTCATTTTGTTCTTACTGCTATTGTGTTATCTTATTGTTTGATACAGATTCCTAATTACTGAATTGGGATTTCAGAGAATGGGCAATCAAATTGTTTTCATGAATGAATGAAGTCTCTAAGTAAACCCTAATCTTCTTAGGACAATATTTCTTTCACAACTGACTTTATAAAAATTGATTCTTTTCTCTTTCCCAATTGCCACCACTTTCATTCACACCCCAGTATCATCCATGAGCTACTGCAACGGGCATAATATATTATGGCACATAGCAGAGTGTCTTCCCATCCATCCTCAATGCCACTTTCGGAGTGATATTTTTAGACTCCAAATAGATCCTGTTATTTCCCTGAATAAAGACTTCCAATGGCTCTTCATTAAACATACAATAAAATTCATATGCCTTAGCATGACATACAAAGGCTGTTTCAATACCTAAAACTAACATATCAATCAACAAACATTTTTGAAGTATATACTTTGACTATGACCAAAAACTTATAGTTCCCCCAAACATGCCATACCATTTCAAGCCTCTTAACCTTTGCTTAAAGCGCTTCTTGGACTGCCTTTTCCCCATCTCTACCCATTTCTACCCATTTCTGCAGAACAATTATCACAAGTTCCCTCTTTTATAAGGCAGTTTCCTAACCTCTTTCCTCTTCCCATGCAGAACTGACGATAGTACTTATAACACTTTACTGTATTTGCCAGCCCATCTCCCTCTGATAATTAGAACGGCCTGAGGATGAGAGAATTATGTGTGAATAATTTCTAGATCTAGAACAAATTACTGTTGAATGAATGAGTGAAGGAATGAATAGAAATGCCCAGCACATGCACAATTGTGTATTTGATCCAGTTTACATTTCTCCATTGCCAAACTGACGGGGGGGGGAAAAAACAGTGTCAAGTCATATGATTGAGCATACATAGTTAAAAACTCAGCACCCAAGAACCCTTCCTCAGGCAGAAGGTGAAATGAGTAGCTTCATCTGACAGATCACAAGAGCCCCATACACAGCTGGGAGAAATTAGCTCAAATTGAAGGAGGTCCTGGAGTAGCCACTACCCCTTTCCCCCAGATTCCATAAAAGCTTGATATGCCCATACTATAATTAATTGTATTACTTAATAAATCACTAGCATTTACCTTACTCGAATCATAATTTTTTTTGCACCAGGACATCAACTTGATATGGAAGCCTATACTTCTCTAATACAAAATAGTTAAGAATCAAAACAAATAAATGTTTTAAGCACTCTACTTAATATGAAACAATAATAATAAATAAACATTGCCCCTCCAGGTTTTTAAACCCATGGAAACATAATGCATCTATATTAACGTGCAACTGCATACGTGTATAATCATTGCTTAATAAGTAGATCCAGTTTCATCCTTTAGACAGTTGGCAATGTTATATACAACAATAAATGAAAAGTGTATCAATCAAAGTTTCATAGTCTTCTCTCAGCATAAAAGAAATATGAGGAAGGAAAATGGAAACTAAAGGGATTGGCAGGCAGAAAATGCAGATACTGTCCTTCATCCACATTTGGACTAGTTCTGTGGCTTCTCTCTTCCTAAAATAACTTACTCAGTAAGTCCCATAATTTCCTCCTTCTTTGGTAAAACTAGACCTAAATTTCAGTTTACAAAGAAAGAAAAGTGAAAATAGGAAAGGATGAAGAAAAAGATGCCCCATTGCTTGACTCTGGGCATCTTTTTAATTAAAAATAAAAAAGTATTCCATACTGAGCATATCCTCTGTCAATTTGCAAATTACCCAGTGAGGTAGGGACGTTCATACATCTGTGAAGCCGAGACTCTAGGCCTCCACAGATCCACTGACTAATTGCTCTTAGAGCTCAGGTCAGACCTAACTTCCCCTAATGCCAATGCTTTCCTCATTTCAAAAAAGTAATGTTTTATCTCTCATCTTTTTAGGTTAGTTTCTGAGAGACTGTTCCATAAAATATTCTCAATTCTGACTTTATAACTGAGGAGTCAACTCTTGGAGGAGCTAATTTAAGATCACCACTGCTTACAACTGCGCTGTCCAAGACAGTAGCCACTAGCTATGTGTGGCTGTTAAGCACTTGAAATGTGGTTAGTGCAACTGAGGAAATTAGTTTCAGATTTTATTTAATTTTAATTAAAGTAAATTTAAACTGTAAAACTAATACTCAGTTCCAACAATGGAAAACTTTTTAATATGTTTGGAACAACTTGTGCATAGGAATTTTTCCACTGTAAATTTTATGAACTCTACATTCAGATAAAAATATAGCTAATGAAAAGTTAACATCTGAATTGAGCTGTGCTGTCAGTATGAATACATGCTAGATTTAGAAGGCTTAGTACAAAAAATGCAAAAAATCTCATGGATAGGTTTTATATGGATTACATGCTGAAATATTATTTCAGAAACATTGTGTTGAGTAAAATGTATTAAAATTGATTTTACCTATTTCTTTTTATCTTTTTCAATGTAGCTACTTAAATATTTTAAATTTTTTATGTGGTTCATATCATATTACTATTGAACAGAACTGCCTTAGAAGAAATCTCTGTACGGTGAATGAGCTGAATGAGATCTCTCTGTCTTCATCTCTCTTCCTACCTGACCCCACCTAGCAAGTAACAGCTTAGGAGAGCTGGCCATTCAGGGATCTGACTTCTCTAATTAGCTTGCTTAACTTTCTCATGACTCAATTTCTTCATTAGCATCAGATTTTCTTGAAGCATATTTACATATACAGTTAAGGTAATTATCTAAGTATCAGAGCTACAAGAGAAAAAGACATAAGATGTCTAAATTAAAACAGCCAGCTCTGATAAAGGGGGAAAAAAAAATAATAGGTTTTCAAAATTCAAAACCTAAAGGTATCTCTTGCTCTATTTCCCCACAGACACAATAATACAATAGCTAAATCAATTTTAGCCGCAGGACACAATAGGTATTCTCAGATGATAATATGAATAAGGTTTTTCTTGAAGGATTTTATGTAAAAAAAACCCTATAAATATGAGAGACTATAAAATCCAAAATTAATAAGAGTTTAGCTTACATACAGAGGTGCCATTTTATCACTCTAGTAATTTTATGTCATAATATTTGTTAAACAGCAAAATACTGGCATCCTTTAGAAACCAAAAGACTACAAAATGGGCATAATTGGTAGATGTCTCTATGGGACTGTTTTGGTCTCAATAAGAAGAAAACACTGATAGGACTATATATTTTCCTTTTAGTGCTGGCTAACTCTCAAAAGTATCAAATTTTGCAAATGAATGTCAAGTACATTCTTTAAGCAATATTAATCAAATTATATAACTGATAATTCCAGTCATGTTAACATTTTGATGATTTCATAAATCAAGGTTTTACTGCTTTAGATTCCAAACAGGTTTCTGTTGTGTAAGATGAGATTGTAAAGTAACAACCCATTTTTAAATTGTGGTTTAGTAAAAGTTTCTCATTAATGCACCATGGGCACAGATATTATATCATTTTGTGCTCATATTCTTATTGGCATGACTTATAGTAGGAAATCCAGGAAGAAGAGGTGGTATCAGTTAACCTCGCCATGCGTATAGAGATGAATTGAGCCTGGTTTTCTAAGGCTCTAAGCCAGAGAGCTGTGATTCCTTATTTCCCCAGATACATCATCAGCAATTTCTCTTTTGAGGTTTCTTCTCACAGTTGGTCTGATCATCTGTCCTTGGCTTAAATCACAGTATCCTATCTTAGGGTTCAATAACTTTTTGACCATGAATCACTGTAAGATATGTATTTTACATATCCATTCTACCGAAACACAGATACACATATGTAAAACACGTTTTACCTCCACCTCAAAAATTACCCTTATTCAGAAAGATGCTGTTTGATATTTTCTATACTATTATATAATATGATTTTTTTCTGCTATAGAAATTGGGGCTTCTGGCTTTCAATACAGCATGTCAGGAGAAAATGAACAGCACTTCTTAGATCTGTCAGAGAAATGAGGTCACAGGACAAACTGATGCCTCCAAACTGGAGAAACAACAGGAGAATACAGAGAATTACAACTTACTAAAGCATAAACTCACAGGCAGAAACCTCCTTGGGAACCAGTGGTAAGGTAGAAAAACCAAAGCTGTAACTAATGAATATCTGGAGGCTAGGTATGGATGAGTCAGAGAGCTAAAAACGCCAACGGCACCCAGTCTCGGTGCCTCATTCTTTGGTGAGTTTTACCTCCAAGAGCTCTTACCAGGTTCTTACAGGGAGATCAGAGAAAGATCTCAGGCTTCCAACAGTGGGAGAAGAAAAGAAGCTATTTTGAAACACTCCAGAGCATTCTATTCTTATTAACAAGCTTTCCCTCAAGACACACCAGAGCCTAACTTATTAAGGTTTTATCAGACTGACCTGACCTTAGGAAAGGGAAATACCCAATTCCAACCCACTGGTGACTTCCACGTGGAGGAAGAGAATTACTCACCCAATTCCAGCTTCCTCTAGCCATCCTCTTATGCCTAAGTGGGGCAGTAGGCTCACTAAAGACTGAGACCTAATCATAGGACTACAGAATGCTTCCCCTCCCCAAAGATCTTACTACCACATTAGCAGAGTTTTATTTACTGCAGATCCTTCTACCCAATAAAACATGTCCTAAAATTGCAGGACATACTAAAAGGCAAAAAACACAGTTTGAAGAAACTAAATAAGCATCAAAAAGAGAGTGAGACATAGCAGGCATACTGGAATTATCAGACAGGGAATTTAAAACAACTATGATTAATATGCTAAGAGCTGTAATGGAAAACGTAGATTACATGTAAGAACAGATGGGTAATGTGAACAGAGGGATGTAAATTCTAAGAAGGAATGAAAAAGAAATACTAGAGATCAAAAACATGATCACAGAAATGAAGAACATGTTTAAAAGGCTTATTAGACAGGAATCTTTTAAGTTTGAGGACATGTCAGTAGAAACTTCTAAAATTGAAATGTAAAGAGAAAAGAGAAAAAAGATTGAAAAAAAACCCCACAAAATATCCAAGTACAATGGGACAACTACAAATGGTGTAACATACATGTAATGGGAATATCAGAAGGAGATAAGAGAGAGAAATATTTGAAACAATAATATCTGAGAATCTTCCTTAATGTCAGACACCCAACCACAGATCCAGAAAGCTCCGAGTACACCAAGACAGATAAATGCCAAAACAACACTATACCTAGACATATCATACTCAAACTGAAGAAAATCATAGATGAAAAAAAAACTTGAAGAATCCAAAGGAAAAGAACAGTTTACTTGTAGAAAAACAAAGATAAGAATTATGTTTAACTTCTCAGAAACCATGCAGGTGATAACAGTGAAGAAAAATATTTAAAGTATTGATAGAAAAAACTACCAAGCTTATATTCTATATCCTCCAAGAGGGTCCTTCAAAAGTGAAAGAGAAATACTTTCTCCAACTAAAATGGGGATTTTTTTTTTGTCAGCATCCTTGACTTGAAAGCAATGTTAAAAGTTCTTCAGAGAAAAGGAGAAATAGGTTAGAAACTTGTACTTACATAAAGGAAGGTCATTAGAGAAGGAATAAGTGAAGGTAATAAAAACTCTTCTATTTGGCTGGACACAGTGGCTCATGCCTGTAATCCCAGCACTTTGAGAGGCCGAGGTGGGCAGATCATGAGGTTAAGGGATTGAGACCATCTTGGCCAACATGGTGAAAACCCATCTCTACTAAAAATACAAAAATTAGCTGGGTGTGATGGTGCATGCCTATAGTCCCAGCTACTTGGGAGGCTGAGGCAGGAGAATCTCTTGAACCTGGGAGGTGGAGGTTGCAGTGAGCAGAGGTCGAGCCACTGTACTCCAGTCTGGCAACAGAGCAAGACTCTGTCTTGTGGGGGGAAAAAAACTCTCTTATTTATCTTATGTTTAATTCATCTAACAGATGATAGTTTGCTCAAAATAATAGTAACAAAGGGGTACTGATGAGGCTGGGTGTGGTGGCTCACGCCTATAATCCCAACGCTTTGGGAAACATAGGTGGATGGATCACTTGAGGCCAGGAGTTCGATACCAGCCTAGGAATAGGGCAAAATTCAATCTCAACAACAAATACAAAAAATTAGCCTGGCACGTTGATTCACACCTGTAATTCCAGCTACTCAGGAGGCTGAGGCATAAGAATCACTTGAGCCTGGAAGTTTACAGTGAGCCAAGATCATGTCACTGTACTTCAGCCTGGGCAACAGACCAAGGCCTTGCCTCAAAAAAAAAAAAAAAAAAAAAGAAAATATTGATAATGATAGTTTCTGTATAGCAAAATGAATGACTGAAATGACACAAAAGAGAGAAGAGAGGAATTAGGAATACTTAATTATTATAAGGTACTTGCACTATAGATGATGTGGTATAATTTCATTTGAAACAAGACTTAGCTTCTCTGTAAATGTATATTTACAAACTCTAAGGCAACCACTGAAAAAATTTTTGAAAAACCAGTATGATTGATATGCTAAGAAAGGAGAAAAATGAAATTATATAAAATGCTCAATTAAAGCCAAAAAAGACAGAAAAAGAATAAAACAAAAACATAAGAACAAAGAACAAGGGCAATGAATAGAAAACCATAGCAAATATGGTAGATATTAGTCCAACTATATCAATAATCACATTAAACATCAATGGTTAAAATTGAATCAAAAGCTAAAACCTACTTATATGTTGCTATAAAAAAACTACTTTAAATGTAAAACATATACTGAAAGTAAAACAATGGATAAAGACATACCTTGTTATTACTCATCAAAGGAAAAGTGTAAGTAACTATATGAATTTCAGTGAAGTCTTCAGAGCAAGGAAAATTGTCAAGGATAAAGATAGGCATTACATCTTTAATGATAAAGAGGTCAGTACTCCAAGAAGACATAGCAATCCTTAATGTACCTGCACCTAGCAGAAAAGTGTCAAAATATGTGAGGCAAAACTAATAGAACCCCAGAAAGAAACAGATTAATACATTCATATTGCTGGAGACTTAAACACCCTTCTATCAGAAACAGACAGACTCAGCAACAGATAATCCATAAGCGCATTATTGAACTCAACAACACAGTTTGTCAACTAGATATAATTTACATGTATAGGCTACTCTATCAAATAGGAGCCGATTGTACACTCTTCTCAAGCTCGCATGGAATATTTACCATGATGGACCACATCTTGGAGGATAAAATAGAACTTAACAAACTTTAAAGAATAAAAAAAAATAAGAGTATCTTCTCTCCAACCACAGTGGTATTAAACTAGAAATCAATAACAGAAAGATAGCTGGAAAATCGCAAAATACTTAAGAGATTAAACAACCCACTTCTAAATAACATGTGAAGCAAAGAAGAAATCTCCAAGGAAGTTCTAAAATATTTTAATTAAATGAGAATAAAAATACAACTTATCAAAATTTGTAAGATGTAGCAATTTGTAAGATGCAGTATGGGCTAGAGGGAGATTTGTAGCATTGAATGCATATATTAGAAAAGAAGAAAGATCTAGTCAATAATACAAGCATCAACCTTAAAAAGTAGAAGAAGTAGAGCAATTAAATTCAGAGTAAGCAGAAGAAGAGAATAAAAAATTTGTAGAAACCAATTAAATTGAAAACAGAAAATCAATAGGAAAAAAAAATTCACAAAACCCAAAGCTAGTTCTTTGAAAAGATTATTAAAGCAATAAGTCTCTAGTCAGGCCAACTAAGAAAAAAAAAAGAAAGAAAAGATACAAGTTACTAATATAAGAAATGAAAGAAGGATATCACTACAGATTCCATAAACATTTAAAGGATAATAAAAGAATACCATGAACAGTCCTATGCCCACAAATTGTATGACCTAGAAAAAATAGATAAATTCCTTGAAAGACACAATATGCCAAAACTCACACATAAAGAAAATTGACCATCTGAATGGGCCTATACCTACAAAATTAGTAGAATCAATAAGTAACAACCTTCCAAAGCAGAAAACACAGGGTCAAAATAAGTTCACTGATGAATTCTACCAAGTCTTTAAGGAGAGGATTATACCAGCTGCTGTGGGTTTGCAGCTTTTCCCTTAGGTCTTTCTATATTGTTAACATCTCTAATTAATTGTGGGAAACAGATTATAAGGTATACGTCTGAATCGGCACTACTTCCTTGCTATATTCTCATTATTCTCCTGTGTAGGGGACTTTTAAAAAAAATAAAACTTAAATGAGTTAACAGGGAAGTGTCCTTTCCATGAGGCTTTAATCCTCTTTTGGTAATCAGTCTCTTGATTTTTGACATTGTTGTTATCTCATTTACTCTTCTTAAAACCATATCATAACTTAGTGGAATAAAAGAAATTAATTCATTTGAAATTCTTCACATTATTCACTAATAACTGCCAGTACACAGAATTAGGTTAATATTTTTCTTCCTTACTGTTCAGCTTATGAGATTTTGTAATCATCTGTGTACTTTTTTTGAAACACAACATTTCCCTTCAGAACATATTTTTTAAACATTTCAGTACAGGATTACAATGTTTAAACTTTCCCACTAAATTTCAGAAGTATAAAATCTCTGCCAGCTTATCAGCATGTTTCTTTGTAAAATATTCAATTAATCTCGACATTTTCTTTGCTTCGGTTTAAAAAAAATCTTGTTGGCAGATTAAGCTAATATTAGTAACCGCTATTTTCAAGCAAAGTTACGAAACCCTATTTCAAATATTCAACTGACTATTGTCAACCTTTTTCTTCATTTTTGACATTTTGAAGCTGCTTTCTTATAAAATTGGCTACTAGATACTTCTTTGGGTTTCCTATAAGCATCTCGTTCCCTGACATACAAAAGAAAAAACCCTCATAATCTTGCCCCTAAAATAAGTTCATCCTACAAATATTTATTTAGCTCCTGTTACATGGCAGGCACTGTGTTAGATGCAAGGGATACAGGGTGAACAAAATCAGACAGACTTTTTCCTCAAGAAGTTGGAAGTTAAGTGAGAAAGGCACACAGATCAAATAAACACAATAACTAATTACACGCTGACATAAGTTGTGTGAAGGAAAGGGACCCAGCTCTTTGTTGTAAATGAATTTACTTCTTATTGGAGGATCATGACTTCCTAAGAGTCATACTTGAAATAAGATCTAACAGATAGGTTAGAGTTAACTGAACAAATGGAAGACATACCAAATGAAAAAATTCTGTGAATCTGAACAGAAGTGTATGAGGGGCTTGGGCATAGAGATCCCCAAAGCTATTTGTCTTTGTTGGGAGAACCATGGAAACCCTATGGATTGTTCTAAGCAGGTGATTGGAATACAATTTTACTTGGAAAATGTCACTCTGGAGGACAGTTGGGAAGGAGTATCAGAGGAGATGAGAAAAAATCAAAGGGCGGATTATGGCAGAAGCTCAGGTCAGAGACAATGGTATGTAGTAACAGTAGATATGAAGGAAGCTCGAGAAAAGTGAGAGATTCTAGACTTTTTCTTCTTCCTCCTTCCTATTGTGGTGCTACATGCATCCAATTAACCAGGCACAAATCCACAAGATTCGTTTTCTTCTTTAGTCCCACATCTCAACAGTCCTTTAAAGAGTCCTTTCTGTCTCACATCCATGAGTTTCCTCTTCATTTCTGTGGTTGCTGCCATACTTTTTACCCTTAAAACATCCCATTTAGATTATTCTTGCAGCTTCCTAGGAGTACTCCTGTGTGCAATACATGTCTCTTTCAATCCATGACCACCAGAGCAATTTGTAACAGCCATCTTTAGAAGCCTTTCTTGGCTTCACCATGGAAAATCAAGTTCAAATTCCTTAACTCAGCAGACAGGTTTATTATTATCTGGCCCCTGATTGATCACTCATTCTCTGTCTGGAATTCTCTTCCTCTCTCTCTTTCTTTCACATTTTTATTCCTCACTACCCTCTCTAAACTGAAATTTAAACACCCCTCAGACAGAAAGAAAGAGAATGACTTTTAGTTTTCTGTTTACCTAAGATAAAGGTAGATGAAAGCAAGTCCAGATTTTTAACCAAAGTACTTGCAAGAAAACTACTATTTGACCCACTCCTCAATTTTCTTCAAACTGCCTCTTATTGAACTGCCCATATAGGTACATATCTCCTGGGTAACAATGAGTCAATTAGAGCGCTTTTGAGGGCTCGTAAAGAAACCCCAGCCTAGACATGCTTACCAAGAGAGTATTTCTCATCTCACATAATGAGGAGTCCCAAGTTTAGCCAGACTTGGGGTTAGCCTGCTCTGACATCCTTACCACTGTAATCATTCCAAAGATGGATTCCTCTGTGGTCAAAGATGACTTCCAGCAGCAGTTGGAGCTATATGCTTGCCAAAATCAGTCCAGTGGTAGTATGCAGTGGGCTTCTCGTAGTTGTGGTATACTAACACTTTCTCTCATACAGACTAAGAGCTAGGTTAGGAGTCTATATCTAGAACAATAATCATTGCCAGGGAGATGCTGGATTTCAATTGGTTGAAACCTCTGTTCCTTAACCAGGTTCCTGAACCACTACAAAAGAGAATAGAATCAACTTAGACCAGCGGTTCTCAAAATGTTCTCAAATGCTGCCCTAGTTGCACCAGTGTCACCTGGGAACTTGTTTGAAATGCAAATTTTTGTGAACCAGAAACTCTGAAGGTAGGACCAGGTGATTTGTACCATAAGAAGCCCCCTAAGTAACTCTGATAGGTGCATTCTAAAATGAAAATCACTGGCTTAGACTAATCAGGACTAGTTATGGGGTTTCCTTGAATCACATGGACTTTAGGGGAGAATGAACTCCTGAACTGGAGTTTGAGAAAAATAGAATGTGTGTTTGTGTCTGAGCATCTGCCCAATTTGGAACTACTGCTTCTCTTCAGGTTAAATTGTACTTTAATTTTTTATTGTAATAAACTTTTCAGGACACCAAGAAATAGAGACCAGCCAAATTGTTACACATTGGTTACTCCATATCAAACGCAATGCATAACAATTACTAGATATTACCTACACTTTTTTCAGCCTTCTGCCTGAAGGTGGGAATCTTTAATTATTCAAATGAGCTACCAAGACATTATTGCTCACTTGGTGACAAGGGCGGTCGGCCATTTCTCATCCCCACCCTGCAGCCGGCTCCTGCAGAGACTAACAGACTATACTCTAGTAAACATAGGGAATGTTCCTATCTTATATAATATTTTCCTTAAGGCAGAAATGATGGGCTAAGAGAAATCCAATTACAGCCTTTGACTTATTTGGGACAAGTTTTTCCTGACCTATTTATAGATAACTGAATATCAAACAGAGGTTAAAAAGCAACAACAGTAAGTAAAGTCAGTTTAAGGAAAGGATTGCAGAGGAAATTATTTTCAGTTCAAGCCGCTGGTCATCCAAGAGGAACATGATAACCCTGATAAGCCTTGCCTAAGGAAAATAATCATGTTAATAATACATGAGATAAAAGAATATTATGTAAGGACCTAGACTCTCAGACCCCTTCTAGAGGTTCTTCTGTGGTTCTTTAATAGGAATGTGAAATAGAGAAGTCTGCTTTAATCCAGGTAGATGTTTAAATCGAATGTGTCAGAAATAGGAAAATGATCTAGTAGAGTCTTTTGTTTACAGTTGCTGATATCCACGTTACTTCCAGAAAGTGGAAACTCAGTTTCCAGCAGATCTTCATCCTTTGACTTAGCTGCAAATAACAGCAACCCAGTCCACTAATTCAATCAAAAAAGGAATTTACTGGAAGTTGTTAGTTAATAAGTACAATTCCTGAATGGCCAGAGAAGGCTTTGCGGGGTAGACAGCTAGGAACAATGCTCAGAATCATACCTCACCACTGGCTGCCTCTTCCTCCACCAGGCACAGACTCCATGGTTTCCCGCATGGATGCTGACACTCAAACTTCCACTGCTTACCACCCCCATCTGAGGGATTCAGTGAGGTGCCAGTATTTGTGTCACTAACTTCCAATTCAAAGTCTGTTGCCTACAGTTTTAATAGGCTGAGTCTAAGTCATCCACCACCTTGGCCACAAGGGGAGGTGGGGAAATTAGCAACAGACATTTGGAGTGAGATGCAGAATTCATAAAGTGAACATACCCGTAACACAGAAACTTGTTCAAAAGTGCTAAGAGATCCAAAAAGTTGGCAAATGGCTACTAAATCGATCATTTCTCTTGGATTTCATTTATACTTGGATTTCATTCCATGCTTTGCAATCAGGTGTGAGTGGAGAAAGCAAGCAAGCGCAGCCAATTACACATTATCCAGGTACACACTTGTGGTGGGTGTCTTAATGTCTTGGTGTAAATGACGAAGGTCATGCCTTTATGGTGCCCTACCCAGATGGCTGCCTTTGCCACCTACCAGGACCACAGAGATAACATAGGAAAATCTCTACTAAGCAACATTCTTATCAGAAATATCTATAATTCATGGAATAATGGGTGATTAGTCCTAGAGAAACTGTTAGTATATCTTGTCCACATTCTTCAGTTTAAGAAACTAGCTTTTAAAATTGCTTATTTTTATTTATTTTTATTTTTTAGAGACAGGGTCTCATCATGTAAATTTATTTTTAAAGAGGCATCTATGACATAAAATATTGTGGTATTTAAAATGTGGAATTTCTAATTAAAAATTACATGAAGCAGAGTTTCCTAAGCAACTTACATTTTTAAGGGAAGAAATTCATTTTTTTTTAACTAATGTTATTTAATGGTGACTGTTTTAACCTTAGGCAATGCGAGATCAAAGAGACCACTCTCAGAGCTGGCTTCTGCCAGCCCTGGGCACTACTGCTCAGCAAAACCACCTTTCTGAATACATAGTTTACTTCCATAGGCTAAAAATTTGTCATTGTATTTTCATATCTTTTAGTACAAGATGATTTACTGCCACTTGCCTTAAACTTGTAACGGATGTATAAATGCATAACGTCTGAAAAGTGAGTGGTACCTTCGTGAGTTGTGCAGTACATGACAGCTCTGAAGACAAGGGATCCTTTATGTGTCTGGGTTGTGCAGTGCAGGAGGGATCCACTCCCTCTCCGCAGAAAATCATTCCTAGAAAATATTTTGTTATAAGTCATTAAGTACATGGCTATATGCCATATTTGTTCGACTGCTGTAACAAAGGATCTTAAAATTCAGTGGCTCAGAAAAGATGGATGTTATCTCTCTCTCATGTAACTTTACCCAGAGCAGGAATCAACAAAATTGTAACCTGTGAGCCAAATTTGGTGCCAGCCTGTTTCTGTACAGTCCTCAGGGTGAGAATGGTCCTTACATATTGAAATGGTTGTAAAAATAAGAACGTGTGACAGGGACAATACGTGACCTACAAAGCCCAAATTATTTATTATTTGGCCCTTTATAGAAAAAAACTTTGCTGACCTTCCAAGTTTGATTCCCCCAGGACAGGGAGGAATTTCTGTTTCACCAGACCACACAGGGTCTTGGGTTCCTTCTATCATGTTGTTCTAACATCAGCCAAATGCTGTCCTCATCTGCATTGCAGCGGCTGGTTCATCATCACCACTTCCATATCCCTGTCAGTATGAAGGGGAAAGAGAAAGTGAAGGGCAAGCACTTCTTTTTTTTTTTTTTTGAGATGGAATCTCACTCTATTGGCAGGCTGGAGTGCAGTGGTGCAATCTTGGCTCACTGCAACCTCTGCCTCCTGGGTTCAAGTGATTCTCCTGCCTCAGCGTCCCGAGTAGCTAGGACTACAGGTGCATGCTACCATGCCTGGCTAGTTTTGTTTATTTTAGTAGAGACAGGGTTTCATCATGTTGTTTAGGATGGTCTTAATCTCCTGACCTTCTGATCCACCCGCCTCGGTCCCCCAAAGTTCTGGGATTATAGGCATGAGCCACCATGCTTGGCCAGCACTTCTTTATTAAAAAAAAAAGAAAGAAAGAAGAAAAAGAAAAAAAAAAAAGTAGGAGCAGAGGTTGCATACATTACTTCCACATAAATCCCATGGCCAGAACAATAGCACACAATCATGGTCAACTACAGGATCAGGTGGTAAATGTAATCTCTGGCTGGGCAGCAAGTGTTCAGCTAGAATCTCAAGCCTTCTATTACTAAAAGGAAAAGGAGGATTGGTAGAGGGAGAAATTAGACATCTTTGCCACATATACTACACAGTCCTCCTGATCCCTCAGTTGGTGCTAAGCTGTCTCAAACAATTAAAATCTCCTCCACCCCATGTGGAAGGATAATTCTCATGAAGTCCTTTTTCCTCTGTGGGGGATTCCATGACAACAATCAACACAACTCTTTCCAAAAAGTAAAAGAAAGAAAAAAAAAGATAGGAAAGGAAGGTCTAAGGAAAAGGAGGTAGAATAGACTGGGATATGGCTCTCCTCAGATAAGAAGGTAATTATTAGGTAAGGACAAAAGGAACTGTGGTTTTTGTATTGTTGGAATGTGCCATTTGATACTGGAATACATTCTTAAATAAATGTGGTTATGTTATACATCATTTTAATAGGCATTTCTCACTTTATGTTTTTTGCCAATGACTTATTACTTGCTCTTTACCTTATGTTTATTTCAGACTATGGAAATAATGTCAGACAAGAAGTAAATTCGAGTGATTTTCTTATTCAAGTTCAAAATGGATTGTAAAGCAGCAGAGACAACTCACAACATCAGCAACACATTTGGCCCAGGAACTGCTAATGAACATACAGGGCAGTGGTGGTTCAAGGAGTTTTGCAAAGGAGACGAGAGCCTTAAAGATAAGGAGCACAGTGGCAAGCCAAAAGAAGTTGGCAACCACCAAGTGAGAGCAATCATCAAAGCCAATCCTCTTAACAACTACAGGAAGTTGCCAAAGAACTTAATATCGACCATTCTATGGTCATGGGGAATTTGAAGCACACTGGAAAGGTGAAAGAGCTTGATATATGGGTGCCTCATGAGCTTAACAAAAATTTAAAAATCATTGTTTTGAAATGCTGTCTCCTCTTATTCTACGCAACAACAATGAACCATTTCTCAATCAGACTGTGATATGTGTTGAAAAGTGGATTTTAAATGACAAGTGGCAATGACCAGCTCAGTGATGGACTGAGAAGAAGCTCCATAGCACTTTCCAAAGCCAAACTTGCACCAAAAAAGGGTCATGGTCACTGTTTGGTGGTCTGCTGTTGGTCTGATCCACGACAGCTTTCTGAATCCTGGCAAAACCATTACATCTGATAAGTATGCTCAGCAAATCAATGAGATGCACCAAAAACTGCAGTGTCTGCAGCCAGCATGGTCAATAGAAAGGGCCCAATTCTCCACGACAATGCCCAACCACATATCACACGACCAATGTTTCAAAAGTTGAAAGAATTGGGCTATGATGTTTTGCCTCATCTGCCATAGTCACTGACCTCTCACCAACCAACTACCATTTCTTCAAGCATCTCAACAACTTTTTGCAGGGAAAACCCTTCCACAACTAGTAGAATGCAGAAAATGCTTTCCAAGAGTTTGTTGAATCCCAAACCACGGACTTTTATGCTACAAGAGTAAACAAACTTATTTCTCATTGGCAAAAATGTGTTGATTGTAATGGTTTCTATTTTTTTGAATTAATATATGTTTGCGTTTAGTTATCATGATTTAAAATTCATTGTTCAAAACTGCAATTACTTTTGCACCAACCCTATTTTAGGCTCCTTCAGTCAATGGTCCAAGCAGCTGAAAATTACATTACTAACTTTCTCAGCCACTTCCTTTCTTTCCTAAGGAGGCTATAGAAGACACCCCTAGTTGCTAACCTCTGGCAGAGACTCCTAACTATAAAAACTGTCCAATAGCCCAGTCAGAAGATAACATACACCCTAGTCAGGTTCCTGGTACATGCAGGTGAATGCAGTCCTAACCGATATTAGGTTTCCTATCACTCAGTTTTTACTTGTTGCATATTTTTCAGTGATAGCATTAAATGGTTGCCATGAGTGAGGAAGCATGAAAATGTATCTATGATCTCTACATTGCGGCTCTCCTGAATAAAACACTGGACAGGGCCAAAAATCTGAGGAGCCTGTCTAATACGGTGGTCAGAGATGGCAGCACTGTGGATGCCTTTAATAACAGCGGCATCTCTGAATGCCTGCTCTCCTGAGAGGTATGCAAAGTCTTGCGGGCGGATCAGAACTCTGAGGCAGCTGCAAATACTGGAGAAGGCTGACACCTACAGATTGGGAGACAAGGAAGAGCAGGAGGGATTTCCCCAGGCATCAATAGAAGACTGACAATTTGTTGTAAATTGCAAGCCTATCAGAGTAGAGTACTATGCTCCTACCACCAGCCGGCCTTGACCACTCAGGGTAAACAAAACTATAAGTAGGCAAAAAAAAGCACAGCAGAGCACACCTAAGTAGAACTGAGCAATTGGAGGAGGAAGGACAAAGCAGAATAATTCCTGGGGGCTCTGGAACATAGACCTGCCAGAGAAGAGCAAAGACAATAACTTTCATAAAGAATCGTAGTACTTAACGGGATTCTATTCCAACATAGGAAGACTCCAGACAACTGAAAAGTATTGATTTCAAAGTGAAAACAACTGAATAGATTAATGAGAAAAGATGATGATCATTTTTGAGACCTAAACTAGACTCTGTAAAAAATAAATGGAAGAAATTTAAAACACAGGTCACCAATAAAAAGGGATAGTATATCTTTTAAACTTCAATTGCAAATACAGAAAACACTGCAGCTGGTTTAAGCAGAAAGGAATTTAGCATACGAAAGTGGGCACTTATAAAATATCTAGAACTGGAGAAGCAAGTGCTCAGTTATCTCCCGGAATTAGCCTATCAGATTAGTGCTTCCACCACAGTAAGGATGATGGGGAACTAGGGAGCCACTGCCCCTCTCCCCTGTTGACTCCAAGACCAGCAGCTCAGCTGGGTGCCAATAAGAAGATCCTCTTATTCCTGATCTCTCAACATCCACAGCTAGTAGCCAGCTGGGACACTGTCACTGCTGCCACTGGGAAAAAAAAAAAAAAGGCTCTAAAATTGTGCTGCAGAAACACTGACTCCTCCTCGCTCTACCTCTTGTCTGGATTTATATGTTTGGTGGAAGGCAGGTAAGTGTGGGACACAGTTGGAAGCAAGTCTGGGAAATGTGGTCTTTGCTTTTCCTAAATCTAACATACACTAAAGCATATCAGAAGTGTTTTGGAATCATATTATCTACCATATATCATATAGAAGACATTATATTTGTTTTTTGTTTTGTTTTGTTTTGTTTTTGCTTGTTTGTTTGAGACAGAGTCTCGTTTCATTGCCAGGCGCCAGGCTGGAGTGCAGTGGCGTGATCTCGGCTCACTGCAACCTCCGCCTCCCGGGTTCAAGCAATTCTCCTGCCTCAGCCTCCCAAGTAGCTGGGACTACAGGCACACGCCACCATGCCCAGCTAATTTTTGTATTTTTAGTAGAGACGGGGTTTCATCATGTTGGCCAGAATGCTCTCGATCTCTTGACCTCGTGATCCACCCGCCTCGGCCTCCCAAAGTGCTGGGATTACAGGCTTGAGCCCCTGTGCCCGGCCTAAAAAACATTTATCACTATTTTTATCTGTTTGGCAGAAACATCCACAATATGTTGTACTAAATTTCATCAATTCTAGGCTGCATACTGTTTATTCAAAATTAGACATCTCCAAACTTGGGAGATAGCATTTTAGTTTTTCTTACTTTAGAGGATGTCCAGTCAAACAAAAGGGGAAAATAAATGTTCAATAAATGTTGGCTATTGCAATTATTATCCTCATCAAAATATTAAAAAATAAAACGAGAAATTAATGGCAGCATATTTTAATTTTAAAAGTGGTTAAGCATCTTGCTATGGTTAAAAACTAAAAGGATAGACAAGTCTTAATTTTTGTATACTGATGCTCACACACAGCAATCTGTACATTTTATATTTATAATTTATAAATACAAAATCTCAGTCATTAGCAAATAAAATCCCCAATAACAAAGGAGAAAAATAACCTATTATAGGGTAAAAGCAGAATTTGAAATCACTTTGAGTTAAGGTATGGGAAACACTTGGAAAAGTAGCAAATAGCAGCATGAAACAAGTTGTTGCTTGTTGATGATTTTAATTTTTATTTTTATGAAAGACTCCACATCACCTGAGAGTTAATTAACGTGAACCTGTAAGGTATAGCTAAATTAATATGCAAAATCTTATAATTATTTCTTAGCTAAATTTTAGAGATTTGGATTTAAAACCAGAAACATATCTTCTAAAAAAAGGAAAGAGGCTACTCTGTGTGTATGGGGAAACAAAACACGTATTTAATACATAGTGTAATCCATTTTAATTTTTACAGGCACTATTTTAACAGCTTTAAGAGTTATTTCAAACTTTCTGAATAGGATCTTCAGGGGGTAACATGTTTTAAAATGTAAAGTTTTTAAAGAAGGCTGCCTCTTTCACATATTCTTTTAAATTCTTATATCAGATTCACACTAGCTGAGCCTCCAGCATTTTAAAAGGTAAAATTAGACACTGATCTTTGTATTTTGCACAAAGAAACACAGTGCTCAGGACCTCTCATTGGATTTGCAGTTAAGTTTGGATACCTCTAACAGGTGCTAAGGCACACTGGACTTTATCTGAGCACTTACCAAGCTGTTATGTGAATGCTGGTTTTATTATCTCACTCTGCTCAGAGGGCAAGGGTCATCTCAGTGTTGTTATTTTTTCATCTCCAATAGTTGACAATGTGTATGCTCACTAAACATCTCTTGAATAAGTCAATTATCAAATTCATGAGTTATTGAGCAATAGTCCTGCAAAAAAGAAACACTGCAAGATACTTGAAATTAAAATAGTCTTGAAGTCTCTTTCGGATCTTGGCATGGTACCTTCTTTCAGGGAAGGAAGCAAAATTACAAAAGAGCTGAGTTTTGTCCTTATAGGAAAATCTCTTCCTTAACTTATTTCAAAAATTATTTTGCTATGAAACATAGAACACATACATAAAAGAAGATAGAGAAATATATGTACAGTTTAACATGTATGTGGAAAGTGAGTGCTTATGTTTAGGACCCAGGTCAAAAGTTACAGCATTGCAAGGACCCCAGAAGCATCCGCCCTACCCTCCCACCTCATCTGCTCTGACACCTGCCAGTCACCAGCCATCCCTTCTATTCTCTAGAAACAAGGTCACCACTGTCTTAATGTTTACGGGAATTTTTTGTTGTGTTTCGTTTTATCATTCATGTTCAAATTCCTAAATTACATAGATGAACTCAATTGCTTTAAATAGTGAGTTTCTATGGTTCATCAAGATTAGGTTACTATTTAAAATTCTCAAGAATATTTCACATTAGTAAGCAAAGAAAGGAGTGTATATGGGATTGCCAGATAACCAAAAACATGCCCTTTCTTCTGTCAACAAAGATAAAACAAAGTTTTACAAATACTGGCCGTTCTCTTGCAATTTGGAAAAAGAACGATAAAGTAAAAATAATTTCATAGCAACATGTTTATTTAGGCCCTAGCTAAGTTTTCATTTACAAGCAAATATTTTCACGGGGAAAAATCACCTAAGACAATATTTTCAAATGTTATACCATCTACATAAAAATTAAACTTAATTTACAAATTAATATTCTGAGCCAAAAGAAATATTATACATCCTTTTGCAAAATCCAATTAACAGCTTTTAAAAATTCATACAGGCACAACACAAGATAGTCTCTCTATACAATCTACCTATTTACATGGCTTTTCCCACCACAGATGGTAATAGTCCTCATCATACCTACCAAAGTTTGCAAACATAGTGTATTTAAAATATATTTAGCAGCATATAAAAAATTAGATAAAAGGGAAGGAAATACTACTATTAAATAAAAACAAAATTAAATGGTGATAATAGAAACAACTCCATAGGAAAATAGATCAAAATATATTTCTGTTAGGACATTAACAATTCCCATCACAGAATATATGCACAGCACTAAAAAAACAAAACCAACAATTTAACAGCATTTTAGTCCTGAGCACAGAATATAGTAGAGCTGCAAAACTTTGGTCAATACAAGTAAATGCCAACAGTTAACACAAACTGTTTACCCTTCTCTGTTAGTAGATTAAGGTCAATTCCACCTTATGAAAATTCATCAATAATATTCTCATGTCTTATTTTTTTCCATTACAGTAAAAGAGCTTTGAAATTTGGGAACCTTCTATAGACTGATATAAATATCTGACAAGCAAACCACAATTTGACTAACATTTTCAATATATTTAAATACATAAATCACTTCAATAGATTATACGAATGAGTTAACGGTGGGTTGTATTGTATTCCAAGTGTGTTTTCTGACTGTCACAAAAGCAGATATCTTATAATTCAAATAATTTGAAGGTGTGTTTTATAGATAGACACAAAAATTCAGCCACAATAAAAGTGCGAATAAAGCAATATATCAATCGTAGGATATATATCTATTGGTTGATCTTAAAACTAAGCACACAGAACAGTATACAATTTTATGGGAATATCATTTATAGTCAGCAGTTGAATTCAAATGTATTTTCCAGTTAATCCCATTCATAAGATTTTGCCTAATAAGTGCAGGACAACATTTTCCATAAAGAACATACAGTGTATTATCACAGCATTCAGTTTACAACTTATTTTCATTCATGCTTAATTACTGGCAATATCTTCCCCCAGATCTCCTGTGTCAGAGATCTGACCATCTTGCAAATTGCGAGCCTTCCAAATTCTCACAGTTCGATCACTGCAGAAAAAAAAAATAATAAATAAAATAAAACATGAATATATGAACAAGGTCAGAAAGATAAAGGAATAGCTCTTATAATTACTTTTTATGGAAATATTTCCTACATAGATCTTCAAGAAATGCAAGTACAAATATGCATTGTCTTATATGTATAGCAAACATATACCTTAATAATGGTAACAGCTCGTATTATCAAGGGCTTACTATAAGTTAGGCATTGTTAACATGTGCCCTTTACATATATTAACACATTTAATTCCCTTTAACTCCCATTAGCAATAGTTAACATTGCTATGACCCCCTTTTGCCTTTGTAGATTATATGTTCTAGCAAAAAGAGCTAACTGAGGCCCAGATCATAAAGTAAATGACACAGCTGAGATGTGAATCCAGGTAGTCTTGTTCCAGAGCCCTATCTCTTTAACACTGGATCTGTACTCATTATTTAAAAAAACAGTATGTGATTTGAAATAGTGTCAGAAGTCTTCAGGCAAAACAGCCTGAAGGTCACAGTGAGGCTTCTAGGAAAGGAGGAGGCTGGCGCAGGGTTTCTAGGGAGTGAGTGAATCTGGCGAAGTCATGAAGAATTATATTTGGTTAAATTCAGCAAATAAGCCTACAGAAAAAGCAAGAGGCTGTTAATAAATACACTAATACCCCACCTAGCACAGAGTGTAGAAGATTAAAAGTGATTCTGATGCACCATAAATACACACAGTTATTGTTAATTGAAATTGAAATTTTTTAAAAAAAGGGAAAAAACGTATTTCTGAGAAAACATGTTTCTGTTGCCCTAGCAGGTGAATACTGGGAACTAGTCATTAGACAATCACATTTCTTAACGTATCTCTCAGGGCTTAAAGAAATGTTTCTTTTTCCAATTTCCTGATTAACCCAAAGTCAAAATAAGAAGGAGTTTCCATAGAATTTAATAGTTAAAATGCACTTCAGAGATTATGTATTCCTTTGCAAGGGAAGAAGGGTTTAGTGGAGTGCCAATGCAACACAGCAAAGAAGAGAGCTTTACTAGAACCCTGGCTTTCTAGATTTTAATCAGTTATCTTCTCACCATCCCACATAACACACATACATTGATAACGGCAATGGAATATTTTCATTTATCCACCCATTCCAGCATTCCATTTATTCATTCAACCATTTACTCAACAAATGTTTACTGAGAACATGTTACATGCCAATCATGCTTGGGATGCGCTTTTTTAAAAAATAATAATAAAATTTAAAAGTTCAAACCTTTTGCCTTTGTAGATTATATATTCTAGCAAAAGGAGACAGACAATAAACCATAATAAATGATTAAACTATACAGTTTATTAGAAGGTGATTAGTGCCACAGGGGAAAAAAGTCGGGGGAGAGCACAGCAAAGGGGACCAGAAGTGTTAGGTTATAGAAGATATTACAATTTTAAATACAATGGCCAGGATACTCTTACTGAGGAAGAAAGACTTGGAGGGTCAGAATCTTTGAGAGAAAATCATTTCAGGCCAAGAGAGCAGCCAGGGCAAATGCCCTCAGACAGGAGTGACTTTGGAATGCTGCAAGGACCAGCAAAGAGGTTATTGGGGTTGCAAGAAAAGTAACAAGCCAGAGGGTACCAGACGATAAGGAAGGGAAATTACAGATGTGCAGAGGGCAAGATCAAGTATGGACTCAACTCTAAGTGAAATGGAGGACCACTGTAGGGTTTTGAATAGAGAAGGAATATGATCTAACTTAGGCTTTTAAAGGGTTGTTCTAGATTTTGTGTTGCCTGTAGAATACATATGAGCAAAGGACTTTGTTTAGAAGGCTATGTAGTAATCCAAGAGTTGATGATCATTAAATCTGGTAAAGTAGTAAAAGATGTGGTAAGAAGCGGTTAGATTCTAAATATAAGTTAAAGGTACGACTAACAGGACTTGATGATGGATTAGATATGGAGTACAAAAGAAGCAGAGGAATGGAAGGTTCTGGCCCAAGTGCAGAAAATGACAGAGAAGCCATCAACTGTGATGGAGAAGACTGCAGAATGAGCAGGTTTCTTGAAAAGATCAGGAGTTCCATTTTGGATACGTTTGAGATGATTAAACCTCTGCTACTATCCATGACAGAGTAACTCACACCAGATTAACCCTCCTATTGTAAACAAAGAGAAAACTTGACAATATTTATGGAGCAGCTGTTTTCAGACACTGGGCAACAGGCAGTGCGAGGCTGTGATCCTGGAGAAAAGGGAAACAAAGATGAACTGTGTGATAGCCCCAGCTATCTGCCTCGAAGCATCTTCCACACCACAGGACAGGGAGAGGAAGCCCAAACAGAGAACCACAGAAGCACTTAGTTGAAGAGACAGAAAACAAAATCCAGAAAGTCTTTTGGAGTCCAGAAAGACCAAGTAGAGAAGAGGAGAGTTCTATGCAGAGAAAGAACTCAGCAAATCTACATGGGGTCCCCTGAAGTCTCTGAATGCTAAATTGTACATGAGTAGAGTACAACTATAAGGTCAGACAACAAACAGCTACCAGGGTGCTATATATTAAAAAGTTCCCATAGTTCATACAGGGCTATGAAATATTCAGGTTCTGAACAGGTATAATCAAGAGATATCACTGAACACCTCGGACATTCAGCAGAACTGCAGGAAGAGTTAAACTTTCGTTAATAGAGCCAACTAACCTTAAGTAATGGCTACTCTAGACCTACCTAACAAAGGTCAAAAACAAGCGTTAAAAACATAAAACTGAACCACAAGTAATTTAATTGCCTGATAAACAAAGCCTGTTGTTCTTTAAAGGAATACAAGGAACAACAAAACTGAGACACTCGAAATATTACAATATCTAGCATTTAATAAAATACTACTTGACATAAAAAGAAAATGAGACCAGTAATTATGAGAAAAATCAATGATATCAGATCCAGAAATAACAGGTATGATGAAATTACCTATATAAGTATAAAGGGCCTCAGTTCTCCTACTTGTAAAATAGAGATTATAATAATACTTAACTTCTAGAGTTATTTTAAGCACTAAATGAGAGTTAATGTCTACAAAGTACTTAGAACAATGCATCTCACATAGCAAGCACTAGATAAATATTTATTAAATAGCAAATAAATATAACTAATTTTTTAACAGTCCTTCTGATTTTCTTGGCTAAATATCCTGTGATTTTGAAAATACGTAGTAGATAGATTTGCATGTGATATACCCTGAGTAAGCTGAGAAAAAGTTTAGCTCTTCATCTGCACAGCAAAATAAAATATCAAGAGTAAACAGACAACCTACAGAAGGGGAGAAAATATTTGCAAACTTTNTAATATCCAGCATCTTAGGAACTTAAACAAATTTACAAGGAAAAAACCAAACGACCCCATTAAAAGGTGGACAAAGGACATGAACAGACTCTTTTCTAAAGAAGACATACATGTGATTAATTAACATAATGAAAAAAGCTCAATATTATTACAGAAATGCAAATCAAAACTACAATGAGATACTATCTCACATGAGTCAAAATGGCTACTATTGAAAAGTCAAAACACGACAGATGTCAACAAGATTGTGGAAAAAAAGGAATATTTATATACTGTTGGTGGGAGCGTAAAGTAGTTCAACAGGTGTGGAAAACAGTGTGGCGATTTCTCAAAGAGCTAAAAACAGAACTACCATTTTACTCAGCAATCTCCTTACTGGGTATATACCAGAGGAATATAAATCATTCTACCATAAAGTCACATGCACACAAAGGTTTATCACAGCACTATTCATAATAGCAAAGACATGGAATCAACCTAAATGTCCATCAATGACAGACTGGATAAAGAAAATGTGGTACATATATACCAGGGAATACTGTGCAACCATAAAAATAAATGAGATCATGTATTTTGTGGGAACATGGATTGAGCTGGTGGCCATTATTCTTAGCAAACTAATACAGAAACAGAAAACCAAATATCACATGTTCTCACTTATAAATGGGAGCTAAATGACGAGAACTCATAGATACAAAAAAGGGAACAACGGACACTGGGGCCTACTTGAGGGTGGAGTTGGGAGGAGAGAGAGGAGCAGAAAAAGTAACTATTGGGTACTGGGCTTAGTACCTGGATAATGAAATAATCTGAATGACAAACACCGGTGACAAAAGTTTACCCATATAAAAAAACTGCACATGTGCCCCTGAACCTAAAATAAAAGTTAATAAAAAATGTTTAGCTCTTCAAAACTGAGACCATGTCATGGAAGATAAGTAAGTACAACTGCATTATATATCAATCCGCAGGCCCCACTGATACACAATACTAAGTCTTATATTGGGTGTCCCACAGCTTTGAGTAGTATTGTTATATCCAGTACATTTTCAAGGACACAACAAGTTTTCAAAGAAATAAGCAAAAGTGATGACTTTTCAGAAAGTAATGCATCTTGGAAACTGCATCAATGAAGCATCAAACAAAAGCACCTTAGAAAAACAAAATAAATTGGCTCTGATGCACCTTAAAGACAAAAGTAAATCTAAATGAAAAGAGAGATTTAATAGAAACAGCACAAATAAAAAGAAATGACACAGAAATAAAGTAGAGGCTTCAAAATAAAATCAGGTTGTTCACGCATAGGCAGTGCTCAAATTAAATAGATATAAACAGTACACAAACAAAATTGGGAGGTGTTTTAGGTAGATATTCATAAGAAATTATGTTTTATTTGAATGAGACCTATACCTAACATTATAATACATAGGCTTTCCTTTTCAAAGTACATATATACACATATATATGTGTGTACTATATATAATGTCATTTATATATAATGACATTTTACAATTACAACATCTTTCTACCTCCTTCAAGTATCTTAAATGTCACTTTCTCCATGAGGCCATCACTGACCGCCCTATTCCGTAAGCCCTGCCCTAAGAAAATCCCATCTCCTTTCTCTCTTTTATTTTTCACCACTGCACTTGTCACCATCTAACACATTCTACTTAATGTATTTTTCATTTCTTCTCATAAGAATATAAACTGGGGCTGGAATCTGTTTTGTTCACTGCCCTATTCCCAGGAGTCTGGAACAATGCACAACACTTAGGAGATTCATTGTGAATGAGCAAATGAGTCAATCAATCCAGCCATCCACAAGCGGGAGGAGGCATATGTTATTACAATGTACTTATACTTTAAAGGGAAAAGGAAGCACAGAGAGTTTTTAAATATTTGTTCTAAATATGAAGAATGGCAATTTTATTGCCTTTCTGAAAATAAAACTCTTTAAAAATCAGTCATTATTTTCTAAAAGTCAAAATCATCAAGGAACCATGTGACAGCACATTTCCTATAGTAAGCAGAGTACTAATACAGGAGTAACAGTATTGTCATGTAACCTGGGGTGCCTAAATTCAGTGCCCACAGTGTACATCAGAAAATGTAAATAAGACATCATAAAACAGACATTAGAATGATTAAAGGGGTTTTGTTCAATTCAATGTTTCTAGATATTTACAACATATTTGTTAAATCTAAACACAAACAACCAATATAGAGAAAAATCACATAAGAAAACTTACTCAGCTGCAGTAAAAATGTGGGTGGAATTAACACATATGGCATTGATAGGGCTATCATGACCCTTCATCTCTCCAACTGGCATAAAAGTGTCCATGTTCCAGACTTTCAAAATGCCCCCTCTGCAGCCACTGAGCAAAACTGGGTGATCTGGCACCACTCCCAGGGCACAGACCCAATCCTTATGCGCATTTGGAACTTGCTAAAAGAAAAAAAATGAAATTGGCAGCTTAAGGGGAGCTTCCAAACTTACATTTTCACATGAAAATAAACTGAAAAACATTTTATTGCCATAACTTAATATTTGGAATTGCCTGGAGAAAGTTCATTTTCTTTGCAATCACTCTTAGTGATTTAAAGAAATAAATGTGTAATTTGCTTTCCAACTTGCCTCACTAATTTTCATCATTGTTAACAGTATTTAAAAGCTATTACATTAATAATCTACACAATGTAAAAGACCCTGAAAGTTTATAGAATTTTCCAGCATCACATCCTCTTCATGGACAGTAAATATCTTACCTTTCTCCAAAATGTATTAAATAAAGCAAGTTTGAAAACTGCAACCTGGTTTGTGGACTATAAGGACTGGCCCATAATATCACTAGTTTCAACTTCCGATAGAGAATATAGAGACCTGAAGATTTCTGCAGAAGACCAGAGATAATCTATATATTTTATGATGAGTAAACAATAATTATAAGATCAGACTATATGACTGTACTTCATGCATAAATGTATTTATATGTGCAATATAAAATTATAATCATGAATGTATGTTTATAAAAAGGCCTTTGAATGCAACATTGTATATGCATCTATTGTCAATTTTTTTCTTTTAATATTTATGTTACTTGTTTGTTTGGTTTTTATCTGATTACAAGCAGGAAAGTAGTAGCAACTACAACATATACATACCCATACATATATATTTCATATATAACTTGAAATTGAAAATAATTTCATCTTTTAACTAATTTCTTTTCCAGGGAATTTTAAGAAAAGACACCAATATTTGAATTTACTGACACATCACTTCAACCCAACTATCATTTTGTGGGAAATGAGAGACCCACCACTCTTGGAGGCATGCAAATGCTCTTATAGATAAGGAATTATTTATATTACTCTTGACTTTAGCTAAACTTGGAACTCTTTGGAATACGTGTACCTAAAACAAAAGCAAAACAAAATGAGAAACTGCAACTGCACTACTCCCAGGCTGATTTTATTTAATAAACACATGCATGGAGCAACCCTAGATCTTTCAACTCTTATGACCGTCTCTACTTCTCTTATCTAGCAGGTATTACTCAATGTTAAATGTTTCCTTTCTCCCAGTGAAGAACTCTGGGGAGAATGAAACATTCTTTAAGGAAAGCCTGATTAATATTATCCCTAAACAATAAAAATCTACATGGATGCTCTTCAAGTTCTTCTATAGGCTACAGAATTGTGTTGAAATGCCCACTCTATATCATGAAAAGGTTCTGAATTACCTGAAGAAGGTCTTTTTGAGTTAAGTCCCATTTCTTGATTCCATTATCTCTAGACCCACTAAATAGGTTATCCCCTTGAATGGTTAGTGCTTCTATGCCATCATAATGAGGGGGTTCAAAATTGTGGGTAGGACTCACAGTCCCAAGAGCTCCTTCAGTAACATCAAACATCTAAAAAAGTAGAAACAAAGTAGTTATCCTATTTCAATTGCAAGGAAACACCAATATTTGTACATTCCTAGAAACACACATATATGTTCATCAGACATGATCTGTTTTGTTACCTATTGTCTCTGGTTTGTTAAATTTTTTCTTTTTATTCATTTTATTTATTTACTTATTTTGAGATGAGGCCTCACTATGTTTCCCAGACTGGAGTGCTGTTCTTATTCACAGATGCAATCATACTGCACTTAACCTTTAACTTCAGGCTCAAGAGATTCTCTTACCTCAACCTCCCAAGCTGCTGCATGCATCATGGCACCAGCTCTTAATTATTGTTTTGTTATTTGTTGTTATGTATGTTTTATTAATTAAACTAATCTGGCATGAATGACAACTGAGGATAAACCTGTGCCCTTTCTTTCATACTACTGTTGCTTGCATGTTACATGCATTGCGTCTGTAGGCTTTTAAAAGAGGAAGCCAGAATTTTCATGTACAAGTGTACAAATGATATGTTCAATAATAAAAATATTACATATCAATCCAGTTGAAATTCAAATAAACAGTATGGTTATTATTTAATGATTATTAGGTAACTCTGCAGTCCTGGAGGTCATTTCCAATTCCCCAAAGTTGCTGTTCAAAGCCTTTTCACTTTCCTCAGTTTCCCTCATGTCTCTTAGCCCATAACCTTGTGCTTTCCTGAAAAGGCTAGGGTAATCAAACTTTTTAGACACTCTCCTCCATTCTAAAAGCTTCTTTTTATCTTCAAACTTCTTATCCTTCCCTTCTTTATCAGAGGCTAAAGTATACTTACTTCTTTCCAATGTCCACATCTATAATCTAACTCCTCCTTCCAACTCCATCAATTGCCACCACTTCAGTTTTCTCTTCACTCATTCCCTCTCCACTAAGCCCATTTCCTAAGTACATAAATATGTTCAATTCTCTAGAGTAAAAAACCCCCTTTTCTTAACCATTCTAATTTCAAGTCATTAACTCATCTCTCATTTCTTAATCAAGGTTTCTAGAATGAGTCCTTTTAGTCTTCCTACCTCTCTTTCTTACTTTCTTCTTGTTGGTTTTTAGAGGTATTCTCCAAGAAGTTCTCAGTCAAGTTCTCTCCACCTTGGGCACATCATCATTTCTTAACTTCTTAAACATCTGCTTCACTTTGAATGGCTCCCAAACCTATATCTCTAGTCACAACTTATCTTGAACTCTAAACTTAAGTTTCTAATGGCCTTCTGGCCATGTGAATGTCCTCTATTAGTATTTCATTTAACACTTAAATTTAACATTTTTAGAATCAAACTATGCATCTTTCCTTACCTTACCTGATAATTTCATAAAATTCTGAAGATCATAATATTTTCAGGATAAAAGATCATGACAATGAGACTCATATATGAGTTGGAAGACTGAGCTAAAAGAGCTTTAAAATTGTTCCCAATCTTTCTTTATGAAAAATGAGAATACATGACTAATAAGACAATAAAATCCCTAACTATGAATGAAGAAAAGATTAAAAAGAAAAAGCAAGTACTAGAAAAGGAAAAATAAGAGAAAGACGTCTAGATGAATCTGAATACTTCAAAATTATCATTTAATAGATGAATATAATCTAGAAAAATTCAACTGATGAACATTTACTGTTTTAATATTCATTATGATTAACACTACTATAAAAATACCCAAGATTATGAATCTTTGATGTAATGATCCTTGGAGCCAGTGATGATTAGATCTTGTCCATTGGAAATCTGATCCACAGTAAGGCACATAACAGGGCCTAGGTGTCCTGTTAACTTTCCTGTAGACTGAAACCTTTAAAAATAAAAATAAAAAAGTTTCACTTAAAAATACTTCTTAGTATGACGGGATTAAGCCTTAACATAAACAATCTACATTCTTTCATAAAATAGTTGACTTTTTTTTTCATTTTACATGTTTAGAGATAGGGTCTTGGGCTGGGCACAGTGGCTCACGCCTGTAATCCCAGCACTTTGGGAGCCGAGGCGGGCAGATCACCTGGTCAGCAGTTCAAGACCAGCCTGGCCAACATCATATGCCCCATCTCTACTAAAAATACAAAAATTAGCTGGGTATGGTGGCGGGTGCCTATAATCTCAGCTACTCAGGAGGCTGAGGCAGAAGAATCAACTGAACCCAAGAGGTAGATATTGCAGTGAGCCAAGATCGAGCCACTGCACTCCAGCCTGGGCAACAGAGCAAGACCTCACCTCAAAAAAAAAAAAAAAAGAAAAAGAAAAAGAAAGATGGAGTCTCATTATGTTGCCAGGCTGAAGTGCAGTGACTATTCACAGGGATGATCATGGTGCACTGCAGTCTCAATCTCCTGGCCTCAAGCAATCCTCCCACCTCAGCTTCCCCAGTAACTGGCACTTAACAGGTGTGCATCACCAGCATTTTTCATTTTAGCTCCACCTCTACAGAACTCTGTTCAAATTAGTCAAAACTAATATAATCTACGATGCAAGCAGGGAGAGTCATAAGTTATTCCAAAGCTGACTAATGTCATTTAAGCAAGCAAAAAATCAGAAATCTAAAAAAATGATTAGTTTTTAACTCCAACCTAAATCCCCCTAAACGTTAATCTGTTAAATGTCTGAATATGTGTTAAGCATACAACTGATTAGGTCCAATTTGAATTTCAAATAAACTGACAATATTACTGATGTAATTACAAAATTAGTAACAATACTGAGGAAGTAAAATTATTTTATTACACACACATTTTTGCAAATATACGTAAGTGCACATACATCACCTATTTATCTATGTATATGTGTAGATAAATATATCAGAAAATAAGTGGTCCATTTCATCAATTATTATAAAGATATGAAAATGACCAGGACAGCTATGCAGCTGATAGAAAACTGTATGCTGTCAGTTGTCAGAGGGTAACAATGAACCATTATTTCACAGTCCTGCTTCAAACCAACCTGCTGGAATAAAGACATTTGTCTAGCTTCTAAAATATTACAGTTTCTTGAAAACTATTCTCTTAGTTCCTTTGTTAAGAGCTACATTTAATTATTAATATGTTGCTGAAAACAACCAGCTTTCCAAGAACCAAACTTTTCAGCAAATTAAAAAGTACAAAATATTTTCAAAAGCTGGTATCTTTTCTTGTCTTATGTCATGATTTTGACTATTTCTTCTAAGGTGCTCTTACTATGAATCAAATTCAATATCTTCAAGAATAAACCAAGTCCTCACCTCTTTTCTCATTTTCTTAAAAAAAAAAAGCATTGTTTTCAATTTTCTACATTTTATTGCTTATATAGTATTTAGGACCATGGCTTCTCTCTTAGCTAATCTATAAATTATGTTTATTATACTTTGTCAGTCATACTTTAACATATTTTAAATGTTACAAATTACAACACTAGTTTTTCTCAAAGCTTTTCAAAAAAACATCCATTTGATTTACCACTGGAAAATCCCTTCTGGATGACAGGCACCTTTTATTACCTGAATTGGAAACCTTACTAAGAATCCTGTAATAGTCTATTCAATGGCCTTTATCTTCCATTATAAGATGAGTTCTAAGAAGGTAAATCTAGGCTGGGCATGGTGGCTCCTGCCTGTAATTCCAGCACTTTGAGAGGCTTAGGTGGCAGGAGCTTTTGAGCCCAGGAGTTCAACACCAGCCACATTTGTTTTGCTCTGTCTTTTTTCCCAGGACTCACCAGGCAATTGGTTCAAAGCCTAACATCATTGGGTTGAATAAATACTTGTTAACTAATAAGTGATTGTTCACTGCTGCCAAACTTTTAGGAACTTTTAAGAAAACAAGCTAACATAAACACTCAACTAAAGGAAAAAAGCTCATACTTCATAGCAAATAAAAATCAAATAAAAGATGTAATGCCTTAAGTTTTATCATTTTTTTCTTTTTAACTATTTCATCTTAATACTTCATAGTTTACATATATTTCATTTTATATTCACAAAATTTCTGTGAGGACTTTATGCCCAAAGTTGTTAAATTAATTTTATAAATGAAAAAATTTAAGATATAAGAGGTTTAAATAATGTTGCAAAAAATAATTCTGTCAAGAGTACTGGGATACTGATCCACGATGGCCAAATAGGAACAGCTCTGGAGTGCAGTTCCCAGCGAGAATGTGTGTGATCACCGCATTTCCAAATGAGTTTTCACTGCCCACAGACCAAGAGTTTCCCAGGCTGAAAAGCACCACAAGTTTCCAGCCTGGCTGTTTCAGCCGGTGCCGAGGATTGGTGCACAGAAACTCCAGCTCCATTGGGGGAAGGGTGTCCACCGCTACTGAGGCAGTCCATCAATACCGAGGCAGTTCTAACTGTACCTCTTTAAACAACACCTCAAGGAAGTTCACACAGCAGGTGGGCGGAGCCCAGAGCAGCTCAGCAACACCTCAGCTGGCAGACTGTGACTAGACTATCTCCGTGCTGGGCAGGGCATCTTTGAAAAAAGGCAGCAGCCTGTCAGGAAATTATAAACAAAGCCCGACCTTCCTAGGACAGAGTACCTAGGAAAAGAGGTGGTTATGAGTTCAGCTGCAGCAGACTTAAATGTATGTGCCCAGCTGCTCTGCATGCAATGAAACAATGGAGTTCCCAGCACAGCACTTGAGCTCCTATATAAGACAGATTGTCTCCTCAAGCAGCTCCCTGACCCCATATACGCACAAAGACAGCTCATAAAGGAGAGTTCAGGCTGAAATATAGCAGGTACCCTTCTGGGATGAAAATAACAGAAAAAGAAACCGGCAGCATCCCTTATTTATAGATTCAACGCTATCCCCATCAAGCTACCAATGACCTTCTTGACAGATCTGGAAAAAACCACCTTAAACTTCATATAGAACCAAAAGAGAGCCTACATAGCCAAGGCAATCCTAAGTAAAAAGAACAAAGCTGGAGGCATCACACTACCTGACTTCAAACTATACTACAAGGCTACAGTAATCAAAACAGCATGGTACTGGTACCAAAACAGAGATACAGACCAATGGAACAGAACAGAGGCCTTGGAGGCAACGCCACACATCTACAACCATTTGATCTTTGACAAACCTGACAAAAGCAATGGGGATAGGATTCCCTGTTTGATAAATGGTGTTGGGATAACTGATTAGCAGGGTGCAGAAAGCAGAAACTGGAACTCTTCCTGACACCTCACACTAAAATTACCTCCAGATGGATTAAAGACTTAAATATAAGACCTAACACCATAAAAACCCTAGAAGAAAACTTAGGCAAAACCATTCAGGACATAGGCATAGGCAAGGACTTCATGACTAAAACACCAAAAGCATTGGCAACAAAAGCCAAAATAGACAAACAGGATCTAATTAAACTCCAGAGCTTCTATACAGCAAAAGAAACAATGATTAGAGTGAATTGGCAACCAACAGAATGGGAAAAAAATTTTTGCCATCTACCCATCTGACAAGGGCTAATATCCAGAATCTACAAAGAACTAAAACAGATTTACAAGAACAAAACAAACAACCCCATTCAAAAGTGGGTGAAGGATATGAAAAGACACTTTTCAAAAGAAGACATATATGAGGCCAACAAATATATGAAAAAATGCTCATCATCACTGGTTATTAGAGAAATGCAAATCAAAACCACATTGAGATACCATCTCACACCAGTTAGAATAGCAACCATTAAAAAATCTGGAGACAACAGAAGCTGGAGAGGATGTGGAGAAATAGGAACACTTTTACACTGTTGCTGGGAGCTTAAATTAGATCAACCACTGTGGAAGATAGTGTGGTGCTTCCTCAAGGACCTAGAAATAGAAATTCCATTTGACCCAGCAATCCCATTACTGGGTATATATCCAAAGGATTATAAATAGTTCTATTATAAAGACACATGCACACATATGTTCATTGCAGCACTGTTTACAATAGCAAAGACCTGGAATCAACCCAAATGCCCAGTGATGATAGACTGGACAAGGAAAACGTGGCACATATACACCACAGAATACTATGCAGCCATAAAAAATGATGAGTTCATGTCCTTTGTAGGGACATAGATAAATCTAGAAACCATCATTCGCAGCAAACTGACACAAGAATAGAAAATCAAACACCACATGTTCTCACTCATAGGCAGGTGTTGAACAATGAGAATACATGGACACAGGGAGAGGAGCATCACACACTAGGGTATGTGGGGGGGGGGAGGGACAGTTGGGGGGGTGAGAAGGTTGGGGAGGGATAACATGGGGAGAAATGCCAGATATAGTTGACGGGGGGATGGAGGCAACAAACCACATTGCCACGTATGCACCTATGCAACAATCCTGCATGATCTGCACATATACCCCAGAACCTAAAGTACAATTAAAAAAAAAAGCGAATCAAAAAAGAAAAATAAAAAAGAGTACTGGTGAAACTAGGATGAGAATGTTGGCCTCTTCCTAGTAAACAACATGACTTCCAGGCAAATATTAAGAGATCGTAATGTTTTAATTTTATTTTTCCTCTATATACTTATTTTCCCCAGCAATGGAGATTTAAAAAAGAGAAAATTGTTAGTTTGCTAATAAAGACACAAGAGACATTTAGAAGTACCATGCTGAATAAAATAGCCTATGATTTTACATTAACTTCTGGGGTCATGAAAATTGGATTTCACGTGCATTGATGTTATTACCGTCTGAAGTTGTATTTGCCATAGCAAGAGGTATGTTTTCTTAAAAATATCTACCTTTTAAGATCCCACATCCTGACAGCATTTCCAGAAGCAGCATAGAGGAAGGTGCCTGTTGGGTTTAGGGCAATTTGATTGATCTGGTTCTCTCCAGAAGGAATAGCTACTGTTCGACTGGTACTTGCAGAACAAGAGTCTCCAAGAGTAACTTGACCTGAAGACCTTAAGAGATACAAACAAAGAAAAAAAGTCACATTTCTGGACTTGAGTTTGGCTTAGAATTCCTTGGATTCCCAGGAACCTGGCTGTAGGCAACAAGAAGAACTGTGTCTTTTTGTCACTATATGCATAGTACCTAGCACAGCACATAACACAGAGTTAGTGCATATAAATAAATATTTTGTAAGTGAAAAAATGAATTAATAAAACAAGATTACATGGTTTAAAACTCTTAATTGGTATGTCTGTTATAATACTAGTAATTCCAAGCCCTGAATTAGGAAGGACTAAAATATCTTTCAGAAAGATCATATGTTAAAAATAAAAAAAAAAAAAAAAAAAAAAAAAAAAAAATTATTAAAAAAAAAAAAAAAAAAAAAAAAATCAACAAATTGCCAGGCATGGTGGCTCATGCCTATAATCCCAGCACTTTGGGAGGCTGAGGCAGGTGCATCATCTAAGGTCAGGAGTTCAAGACCAGCCTGGCCAAATGATGAAACTCCTTCTCTACTAAAAACACAAAAATTAGCTGGGCATGGTGGTGCATGCCTGTAATCCCAGCTACTTAGGAGGCTGAGGCAGGAGAATCTCTTGAACCCAGGAGGTGAGAGTTGTAGTGAGCTAAGATCACACTACTGCATTCCAGACTGGATGACAGACGGAGGCTCCGTCTCAAAAAAAAAAAAAAATCAACAAATGATGCATTGCCACAAAAGCAATTGATTTTCCTGCAGCTTCCAGAAGCCCCTGGCCAGGCTTACCAATATCCCTTTTGTATATAAGAATATACAATATACAATTGCCTTTCTGGATTAAAGACAATGAAGGCCTTTTTAATTATTTGCAGTTTTCACTTACTTTAACATGATCATAGATGGAGTATCTATGATGTGCTAAGGCCTTAAACATAGCTTATGTCTGTTTCTTCAGATAAATTCTAGGTGAAGTTTTTTTTCTTTTTTTTTAATTTTGAAACATTTTCTTAGCTAACTTCTAAAATATTAAGCCATAATCAATCTTTTCAAATTTAACTTTAGTGATTCAATTGAATTGTTAAATTTCTAGCTCAAGATATATCTTAACATGCTACATAGTATTATTTGTCTACAAGATTTTCAAGACTTGTATTCTGTACAAAGAATAGCAAAGTTGTTCTCAAATTACAAAACAGCACTTAAAGGTTAATATTCTCAACTACCTCTACAAATTAGTAAAAATTAACCTTTCTTATGTTCCCTGCTCTCATTTAAATGATGAGAGTTTACATCAACTTCAATTATTAAAATAATTCATTAATATCACAGCAAAAAGAATCACTTGTTCTACACTTTTAAAGACAAATACAATAATGAGCACAGAAAAAAAACAAATTCATCCTCCAATTATTCAATATAACCTGCAGTTATGAAATTTGTGCTCACACCAAAGCAGTCTCAGTCCTTAAAAAACACTCTCAGCTTTTCAATCACTATTAATTAAAGGTTGTAAGTTCTTCTTCACTGCCTACCATGGTGATTTCAGCCACTTCCCAATGAATGGTAGTTATTTGAAGCAAGTAATATAAAACATTGAACTCTATCAAAGAAGAAATAGTATGAAAATTTAATACCTTATATTTGAGAGAGAGAAAACATTAAATGTATACTTAGTCATAGATCAAATATGGCTTATCCTTTTCTGTTTAATGCCAGGCCCTTATATATCATTTGTCAAGTTTCTCCCCCTCTTGTTTTATCTGTGCTTTTCATTGTGAGCACTTTAATATCCTCTGGGAAGTGGACAGGTATACAAAAATTAAAACGCATTTATGGTCATCTCTTTTCTTATATTTTGTAAAAAAAAAAAAAAAAAAGCTATTCATCCTTTATGCTATTTGTCTTCAAGTTACTTACGTAAGTGTTCGAATGCACTTTGCTGAATCTCTGATATCCCACACCTTAATATAAGATGTTGATACAGTGAAGACCAAACTGGTATAATTACAATATTTTATAGATACGACATTGTTGGGATGACCCCCCAGTGACATTATCTCCTGCCCAGTTACGAGATTCCATACTTTACAAGTACGATCTAAAACAAACAAAAAAAGAGGAAACACTGTTAATATGAACTGCTTTAGTTTCTCTTAACAACAAAAATTATTTAAATAATTTTTCTTCTATGGGAAGGAAATGAAAATAGTAGTTAACATACAACAAGGATCGTATCATCCTTGACCCTCTGCAGCAGGCTTAAAGACAAGGTATGCGTAAAGGATCAGATAAAAGTCTGGGATGTCTGGTGTATGTATCACATGGTATTGAAAAAATAATTATAAAAAATTTTGAAATGGTCATATCAAAAGAGCCTTGCTTCAAATTGCCCCTGAATTTAGAATGGCAGTCTCAAATCGGCCTCTTCAAAACATTCTTCTCTGATCATACTCCTACCTCCTCACAACATTCTCTATACTAGTAAATATACATACATTTTTCCCCGAAGGGTCAATGATTGATAAATTTTATTTCTATTTTTGACCTAAAAACATAATCACAAAACGATTTCTTTTTCTGATATGTTAAATATCTAATTATACTGGAGAGAGATATATTTAATTTGAATCATTAGAAAAACATGGTATTTTCAAAGAACATACTTTTTTTTTTTTAATTGGGGAATTGCTTTACTATTACTCTCAATTAATAAGTTCTAGCTGGGTTCTTATACTTCCCTCATAGACAATGAGCAATAAATATTTGCTAATTAAAGTGAATCTTTGACTAAAAAACTTTTACTAGCTCCCTAAATTTCCTGCATATGCTTGCTTTTCACCTCTCTAGCCTCAATAACCAGCACTTTTCTTACACATATTCTATTTTTCAACCCAACTAGAATTAGTTTCTAAACATGCTCCACTTTTATCTTCATGTCTCTGCTTATGTTATTCTGTAATCTTGATTATTCATTCCTACCTGTCAATATACAAACCATCCTACAGTTATATCCTAAATGGCTCCTTGTCAAAGCTTTCCTTGTTTCTCACAGCTGGCCGGAATTTCTCTCTTTTCCAGAAACCCAAAACTCTTTGTCTATATCTCTTCAAAGTATTTATAGTTGGTTTTCCAATATTTATAGTTGGTTTCCATTTATAGTTGGTTACTTGCAATTGTACCAAAGGGGTGAAGAGTGCAGGATTGGAGAATGGTATACCTGGGTTTCTAATCCTGGTTCTTCCATTTACTAGCTAAATTTACCTAGGAAAAGTATTTATTCTCTTGAATCCTGAGTTTCTTTGTCTACAAAATGAGGACGAAGTATCTATCTCATTGGGATTGTTGTGAGAATTAAGTGAGATATATTATTATAGTGCCTAGCATAGCCCTGATATGTAGTAAGTGTTGCAGAAATGGTGGTTGCTATGTATCTTAT
>NW_016107792.1:773266-781403 GCF_001604975.1 Cebus imitator
AAACTCCGTCTCAAAAAAAAAAAAAAAAAAAAATTAAACTTTTTTAAAAAGCTATTAAGTATCTGCATTAGATCACTACTAGCACCTTTTGATCCAGTGAAGAGGAGATCATCAGTAGAGTCCACACAGAGCACAGCTTTCGTATGCCCTTCAGCTATGTGAATACACTGAAGTGGAAAAGCTCTGATTCCTTTTGGAGCAGGAAATGGGTTGATTATGCCCCTAAGGTGGGGAAAAAACAAACAAACCAAGACTCACTTCAATATCATGAGGCTATATCATGAGACTAGTTTTGTTTTTTTTTTAACTTTAAGAAGTCTTTATAAGTAATTAGTAATAAAATCCAGACTGCTCTGTTTTAAGCAGAAGGACAAGGCGTGAAATAGTAACAGCGATGGAGTATATCAACTAATCAGGCAGTTGCTAACAGCTGCATTCTTCAAAGAGCAGAGACTATAATACATCTAGACTTTCTTATTAACAATTTCATCTCTCTAAGGTTTAATGAAGCAACATTGGGAATTATTTGAGTGTACTGAATTCTGACAAATAAGGAAGAAGCAGAAATGACAAGTAACAGGAAGACATAGTTCCATGTCAAGCTGGGGTGCAAAAGAACATGCTGAAGAAAGTATAACATATACGTCACCTAAAATATTAGGAAAGCAGATTTCAAACAAAAATTAAAGAAAAAATAGGAATAATTGCGTGAACAGAAAATCTAAAGGGACAATAGGTAGAAAGATCAAAAGCTTAAAGAAAAAAACTGACAATCTCAAAGAAAAATTTAAAAGAATGAGAATTTAAAATAACATTGAATGGATAAAGAAAATGTGGTACATACACACAATGGAGTACTATTCACCCATAAAAAAGAATGAGAGTATATCATTTGCAACAACACAAATAGAACTGGAGTCTTTGTGTTAAGTGAAATAAGCCAGGCACAGAAAGAGAAACATTGCATATTTTCACTTATTTATGGGATCTAAAAATCAAATGACTGAACTCATGGGCATAGAGAGTAGAAGGATGGTTACCATAGGCTGGGTAGGTAGTCAGGGTTGGGAGAGGTGGAGATGTTTAATGGGTTCAAAACTAGCAGAAAGAATAAGTATGACCTACTACTTGATAGCCTCAAAGAGTGATTATAGTCAATTATTGCACATTTTAAAACTACTAAAAGAGTGTAATTGGATTGTTTGTAACAGAAAGAATAATTGCTTGAGGGGATGGATACCCCAGTCTCCACAATATGATTATTGTCCATTGCATGCCTGTATCCAAACATCTCATTTACCCCATAAATGTATATTTACTATGTACCTGCAAAAATCAAAAATGAAAAAAATTAAAAACAATGAAGGTCTTAGGGAGCTTTCTCATAAATTTGATATTTCTGTAGTTTCTGCTTTATGATACTGAGCTACGCACTACGGAAATATAAAGATTATCAAAACATTGTCCCTCTCCCAAAGGAGTTTAAGATAGGATCTCAATTAAAATCATGGTGTTGGGGAGGCTGAAGATGATAATGAATTAAGACATGACAAATAGTCAAATGTACCTTCGCTCAAAGCAGAAAGAAAAGTTATATTGAATTATGTCCATTATATGAGATAAATGGCATAATATTAGGACAAATACAGGGATAAAGGAAAACTGTTTTGTTTCCATCTTTGTAATGAAAAACAATATCCTTTGAGATGCAAGGGAGCAGAAATGATTAAGAAATGTGAGCCCAAAGTAAGTTAGAGCTGACAATGGAGATTTAGTTAATAAATTCAAGTATGTCTGTTTTAAAATCATTATATCATAGGGTTTTGAAAGTATATACCATTGTGGAGGCAAAATCCTTGTCAGTATTTTAAGAAATCACAAAGATCAATAAAAGGGATAAAGCATGTATACATGATCTTCCAAAAAGCAGGAAAAAAGTGGAATCAGAAATTACAGATGGGTAAAACTTCTTGCTGAGTCTCACAGAAGAATAAATCATTATCTACTTAAAAATAAACACTCACCAACAAAACATAATCTGGGCTCATCAATCTCGTGGGGAAAGTTTTTTGTAGGGTTAATAGATAGCAATTTAAGGGAATGTCATATTCACAATATATGTTGACTCTAATAAAGCCCACACGATAAGACTTTTAAATGATATCCTTGTGGACAGTGATATCCTTTAACATCCTTGTGGACAGAACTATTAAAGTATTTCCACAGGTAGTTGAAGAGTCACACCTGAAGAGTCAAGGTCACTGCTGATCTTGAAGATCTTTAGTAACCAGCCAATCTTTCCCTAGCCCTAGAGAGAAGTGGCATGCCTATTAAATGGATATACTAAAGAGCTGGACATTATATTGCCTAAAAAAATCACTGAAACAAAATTCATTTATTCTATATGCCTACTCCTATCGATGATTTGTTTAATAGAAATAAATATTTCAGGAGAAGGACAGCAATAGACCTACTGCATTCTACATATATGGAATGAGGTGTAGTTTTAGATGTCCCATTTTAAGAAGAACATTGAAAAATTGGAGCCTTTACAAAACAGTAGAAGCAGAATGAAGGATCCTGTAGACTATATTACATAAGGAACAGAGAATGAAACTATTGAGCTGATAAAAGAATATTTACTGGAGAAAGGATAAAATAGTATAGTTTAAAAGGGCTGAATATTTAAAGAGCTATCATATATAAACAAAAAGATATATAAAATTAATTCTGGTAAAGGGAAAAATAGCTAATGAAAGACTAATGAATGGAAATTTAAAGGAGGTATATAAAGATATAAAGAACTATTCTCTCTGGATATATAATTATAAAATCTGATGCCATGATTTGCATACATGTGTCAATTTGAGATTATTGGAACTAATGCTCAGTAATTTGTTTGTAATCTAACAATTTAAGCAGATTAAAATTGAAATTGGAGCAAAACCTGCTCAAAAGTCTGAATCTGCCATTTTGAAATTTTGATGCCCTAAAGTTCATAGATATGAATTGAAGTCATCAAATTTACAAATATTGCTTCAAATATTGAAAAAGTGTGATTCTAAAGAATAGTAGGTTGCCACTATTAATTCGCAAACAGAAAATATATATGTATGTATAGATCAAAAAGCTGATTGCCAAGAAAACAATTCATGTTAACAGCTTAAGAGCTATTTTCAAAGTACATTTAATGACAAATTTTCTTAAGAAAAGAGCTAAACAGCACCCTCAAATAAGTGATAATGTGGCTCCAAAGGTTTCTTTCCTTCAGATTACAAGTTTTATCCTAGGAATCTATTAAATGTTTCCCCAATGATGTAACATCCAACACAATTCTGCCATGTCAAAGGTTATACTATCATGAAATACTCAGTAAATATTTGCCCCAATGACTTATGTAGGCATAGTTATTTCCTGGAGAGCAGAATGCCCTCTTTTCATTTTTACGTATTTTATATGTCATTGGTTACTCAGTCTTTTGAGAAATAAATCTCAATATTAAATATAGTGTTTTATTAATTAGACACTTTATAATGTTCTTATTCAGAATATTAGGATTAATATTTTATATTAGTTACCAAAGATAATAGAAACAGACAGCCATGGTATTTATTTCTCTATTAGAATTAATCTATTCACATTTTGGAATAGAAAATCAACTTTAAAAGAGTTTAAGTTTAAATATGGAAAATTTGTACAACAGACTTAATCTGAAGGAGAAAAAAAAAATAAACACTTATTTTTGTTCCATGCAAACCTGTAAGGTCTTATGATACTGGGAATGAAATTAATTTCCTTTCCATTCCTCTGCCTACCTTCTGGAGGATCTGCTGATGATCAGCAAAATGGCCATAAAACAAGGAAAACAAGTGCAAAGGGGGACGACACAAAATGATCATGGTGAAAGGGAATGAGACAGAAAGAGAAAGAGAAGTTAAGAACTCCCAGAAAAATCCATCACATGAAAAAAAGTAACAGCTATTTTGAAAGTTGTACCTATTCTTAGAAACATTCATTTTAAAAAATGCTTCTTTAGTGTTTATTTCTTGTTCTTTTTAATTTGGGGTACAATTGTATCCTTTTTTTCCTCTAGCATACTTTTATTTTTAATCATATAATCTTTTTACTTAAAATTGCTAAACCAACAAGAAAAAATACCTTATTTACCTCACACACTTTGAGGCATTAGAAATACCTAATCACTGAGGATAAGAAATTTTCTTGACATCAATATTCATAAAACTTGATTTCTTTTAAAGAAAAGACTTAGATTACAGACAGAAAATAGGTATCACAATTTTTAAGCTATCATACGAAAAAATACCATTACTTTATCTGTAAGGTATGATCACAAAAATGTATTAAAATTATCATGTTTAGAAATATTAGTGCATTTATACGATTTACAACAAATGATGCATGCAACAAAAATGAGACTTGCTTAGAATTTCTAGGAAGGCACTTTAGAACATCAATGAAATTCCAGAATGTAGGAAAGGCAGGAAAGAAAGTACCTGTGTACCTCCGACAGAGAGGAGTCACTTTCATCAGACCTACAGTGAAAGAGTTAGAATTATGAGGAGAAAGAATACAGATGTCAACAGGTAAGGACACTGACTTTGGACTCAAAATCAACAGCATGAATAACAGATATATAGCAAACATTTCCTTCATAGTGCCCTGCTTATCTATTTGCACTGGATATTAGTCTGTTTAAGTATAGCTAAGTTATGTAAAAAGCTTGGTATTTATGTCTTCTAGCATGACTTTAGGGACTAAAATTTTCTAATACTGATATACAGAATCGATCCTCACTTCTAAAATTTAGGCCTTGGAGAAGAACAAATATCAAGTACATGAGATACAGGACTTTAAGACATGCCCCATTTAATTTGACTAGTCCTGGAAAAATTTTCCCATTTCAGTAATTATCTATCAATTTTATTCATTGTGATAATTATTACTTTAGATATAGACTCTAATGTTGAAGTAACACAAATAGATTGTATTTTTGTATAGAAAACAAGTCACTCAAAATGTAATAACCTTTTGTTTTAACTTATCTCAAAAACACTGAGTTCTTTTGACTAGGGAGCATCTTAGTAACAGCGGGGGACTTTAGTGGGCTTTTAAAATAGAGAAGTCACTCCTGTTAGCCCTACCTTGAGGCCTCCAAGACTGCAGTGAGTCTAGTTATCATGAAAAGCTATTTAGATTGTACAAGAGGCTTGGGGAGAATGAGGATACGATGAGTGTTGGCAAAGAACAAAACCAGAAACAATATGTGGGATCTGCGTCTTGCTAGTACAATACGGTAGTCTCAAAAGGAGCCCCAGAGAAAGTAATGTAAAGGGTAGGCAAGTTTTTGAAAGTGTAGAGTAGTCAATTATTCTACATGTTAGTTTACAGAGATGACAACAGAGTCAAACTATTGGAAGCTCATAAAATATTTCAGTAAAAAATATAGAACTCTGATTAGATTGTCAAGATTATCAAAAGACTGACAGAAAATGTTCTGACTGTGAAGGCAATGTAGACATAAATTTAGTAACTCTGTGTATAACTAGTGAAATTTGATTTCCCAAAGGTATTCCTAATGTTCTTCAACTTTTCTCAATTAATGACAGAAATAATTTGACAATGTTAAAGGTATTTTGTCTAATAACACATGAAAATATTTACCTACCTACATCGATTTAAAGAACATGTCATCTACTAATTAAGCCATATTAAAATCTAATGAAAGATCCATAAATAAAAGAATTATCCATAAATTAAGAATATTTATAATTCTTTAAAAATTATGGGATGATTCTCTAAGTTTATAGAGCCATTTAAAATGATCTAAACATGCCAGACAGACAGATCTTAAATGGCATCCTATAAATTTTAGAGATTATTGATATATACAGGGTGGTAATAGCAGAAAACAATTGTTATTGTTCAAAGTCCAAGCAGACAAGTCAGAGTTAATAAATACCTTATGGCAGTAATTTTAGTATGGCATTCTTGCAAGAGAGATTCTGGCTCAATGTGTGGATATTTCGTCATTTCAAATTTGATGAAAATTACATTTTCCACATCCCTCCAACTTCTCCAACCCTGAAACCTGCTCCAGTCCTACTCTCCCCATACGTAAAGGTAATTTTTTAGTCCAAGAACACAGTTACTGAAATTTGGGGGTGAACTTGTTTAGAACAATCAGATGACAATAACATGTTGCACGTGTAGCAGTGGTCTCGGTAAACTGTTATATCCTCCAAAATTAAAGTAATTTGCCCTTTTTCAACTCAGACTAACTGGATTAGAAGCTTTTGTGGGCTCACAGAAGCTGAAGAATTCCCCAAAATTTAAACATCAAGTGGCTTCAAAGATTTTTCAGTTCTAATTTACTTGTAAAAGAAAAGGGAAGACAAGTGCTGAAGGTATAGCAACACAAATCTACAACAGGGAATAATGTTCAGCAGGAAAATAATTTTCTCTAATTTTGGCTGTACGGTTCCTTTCCCATTGGAAAGATGCATAAAATATTGCAAGAGTTCACAAGTCAGGCTCCATCTCCTACACAGAGATGACTACATGTTTTCTACAGACTGTATTGAAAGGTTCAGAATATTGTATGAATAACTGGGGCTCTTTTCCATAATGACTTACTTATCCTGCTGAACTGATGTGTTTCCCTGAGAAACAGTAAGACGATTAAAAACATTCAGTTCATTACGGGGCCGGCTTGGTGGGGAAGGAGGAGGTGAAAGACTAGCCTCTGAAGTTCCAGAATCTGAGCTACAAGAAAAAAACAACATTAAGTAGGTGGCTTTAATTGGTTATGATTTGTTAGAAAAGTTATAAGAAACATGCTCTTTAAATTAAAAAAAAGCTTTTTGTTAGAGAACGCCTTCTTTCCTTTCTTTCTTCCTTTTTTGTAAGATAAAATGTACAGGGAACAATTTTTAAAATTTCTTTTCACTGGATTTTGTTACAATGACCACAAGATGGCACTAAAGAGACAGTTCTGTCTGCTGAAATCTGAAGTCAGTATAAAAATAAAGCAAGTCACATTTAAAATTATATACAATTTTAGAGTCAAGAGCAAGTTGCTCACTTTACAGATGAGGAAAGATACCCAGAGAGCTTACAAGAAGTTTGCTTATTCAGTTGATTCATTCACCTATTTTTAAATTACTTAAGTGCTCCATCCCCATTTCCCAATTATTCTTGATTCAATTCAGTAGAAACAGGCAAATTACGTCTTTAAGTACAGGAAGCAAGGACGATAAGAAGGATAATTTCTATGACATTCAAGTCAACTAAACCCGTGGTCAAAAAAGAGAGTGAGCTTCTTGGCACAGGGTAGTGGATGGTATAGAATTGTCCATTTAAGCACAGAAAATAAACACTTCTTTTCATATATATTCACATTATTTTTATGTTAAAGAAATTAAAGTAATTCACTTAATTAATATTTTAATGTTAATTCACATAAACGCTTTCCCTCACGGACACATCTGAGATCTGCAGGGTAACAGTGGTTCTAATTCAGTCAATTTGTGCATGCTGTCATGTTGCAATTTGTAAATGCCCAGTTCAGTGGATCATCAGAGAGTATATTATGTATTGCTAAATAAACTAACCCTCACAAAACACACAAAAGAAACAATTGAGGATAATACAAACAATTTAAACATGAGAAAGCAGCAAGAAAATGGCACAATAACACACCCTATGATTAATGCTAGTTTTTCTGTCAGACACTCTAAAGAGCAGGGTCAATGTCAGTTTTAGCTGACATTGCAATGACAGTCAAAATTAATTCTAAATTTTTCTGTTAATAGAAGACTATCTGAAATATAGACTTAATAAGCTTTACCTCAAGTATATATTAACTATTAAAATGATATACACAAATAACCGGAAAATAAGTAAGTGAACAAGTGATCAGCGACAAGTGCTCAAATATTTTTACAAGTATGTGTATGACCAAGAAAATTAGACCACTGAACCAAGCCAAAAGCTGACTTGATGGTCTTTTGATTAGTCAAATAGTCATAACCACAGCACCAGCCTAAATCTGGAAAATAATCTCATGATTGTCTTTAGCATCTAAGTGCAGCAGGCATTTAATAGTCTAGCAGGTAAA
>NW_016107792.1:781413-854115 GCF_001604975.1 Cebus imitator
AAAAAAAAAAAAAAGAAAAAAAAAAGAAAACATTAGTCACTTACTGCTTTTGTTCTTTGGCCTTTGATTTTTCTGCTTTCTCATATGCCTTTCTCCTTGTTACAGGAGAAGGCTCTGGAATTTTTTTCTCTGATAGAGATGACTGCCTGGAACTAAAGTAAAAGAAGATTAATTAATTACCTAATTCTAAATTTACACATATAACTTTGGTACATATTGAATCTAAAATTTGTCATAGGTTAATAACTGGAACCTGAGAAAGATTATTACTTGAAAACAAACAAAAAAAAAGAACTAGGACAGGAAAATGTTACATGAGTTATTTTTAGTTGATGGAAGCTCAACAACTATAATTTTTAAATTGGTGATCTTATTAAATACATAACTTATTATCTTTGAATATAAATATCAATGATATACTGCCAAATAGCTATAACAAATATTTTAAATGTGTTTTAATTTCATTGGTAATTGTTTCAGATGAAGAAAAATTATAGTTTTGAATGAAGAAAAATATTAGAATATGAGAAACAATGAGATTTAATGAATTAATATTGAGACACAATCACAAAATAGTCCTATAGGTAATCACACACATAAAAAAATACATAATGAATTTACTTAACTAGTATTTAATTTGTATCTATGTATATTTTAGTAGTAAAAGTATTCTTGCCTTAAATGTTTTTAATGTCAAATGGCTGCTTATAATTAAAAATTTAAGAAAATAATTTTTGCATATGGTGGTTATGAATTTTAACTAAAAAAATTAAAAGGCTGGGTCGGGCATGGTGGCTCACACCTGTAATCCCAGCACTTTGGGAGACCAAGGTGGGCGGATCACTTGAGGTCAGGAGTTCAAGAACAGCCTGGAAAACATGGTGAAACCTTGTCTCTACTAAAAATACAAATATTCGCTTGGTATGGTAGCAGGCACCTGTAATCCCAGCTACTTGGGAGGTTGAGGCAGGAGAGTCACTTGAATCCAGGAGGCAGAGGCAGCTGTGAGCTGAAATCATGGCACTCCAGCCTGGGCGACAGAGTGAGACTCCATCTCAAAAAAAAAAAAAAAAAAAGTCGGCTGGGCATAGTGGCTCACACCTGTAATCCAAGCACTGTGGGAGGCTGAGGTGAGCAGATCATGAGGTTAGGAGATCGAGACCATCCTGGGTTACGTGGTGAAATGCCATCCCTACTAAAAATACAAAAATTAGGTGGGTGTGGTGGCACATGCCTGTAATCCCAGCTGCGGCGGAGGCAGGAGAATCTCTTGAACCTGGGAGGTGGAGGTTGCAGTGAGCCGAGATTGTGCCACTGCACTCCAGCCTGGCTACAGAGCTAGACTCCATCTCAACAACAACAACAAAAATGTCTTGGGGGAAAAAAAAACACTAAGGTATTAAATAGAAAGTCATTTAAAAAGAAAGTCTTCCAGAATGGGTTTACATGACTCCTATCTAAAAGTGAAAACTAAATGTAGTTAGATTTTGTGTGCTTGATTTTTCTAATCAGGAAATCACATTTTAGAAATGCTGCATCATTTAAATTATAATAACTTGAGTAAAAGTTATGCAGTAATGGTTTATAAGAGTTATTGTACCAAATGAGTGACCAAACTCTCACAATATGTAAAGAATTGCAAATATATGAGTATAACCATGTGAATTTATGAAAACTTTAAAATAAGTTAGAGACAGAAGCCAAAAGATATTTTCCACAACCTGTCATAAAGGATACATTTTTTAAATGTGGAAAGGCAAATAGAAAAGATTACCTGAATCTGGATTCCAGGCCATAGATTTAGTCCTGAAGTTCCAAAAGTGTCACTTATCTGACAGACTAAATACCTAATACATGCTAGTTCCTAACATCTGACCTCAGTTCTATATCACTACCTTCACCAAAAGCATTTCTTCTATTCTCATCTTATCACCAAAGCACTGAAGCCATAAACTATACTGGTTAGCAATCTCTAACAGCAGATCCAATGGTTAAATACATAGGCCACCTCAAGCACATGCAAGAAAGTTCTGTCATCATTAAAATTAATTCTGGAACAGAAGGTAGCAGATGGGATTACTCAATGGAAAACAATAGAAATATACTCATAAAATGAAGAATATTATGGGAAATAGCTATTCAAGGGTGGAAAGTTTGTTATTCTGTGTTATTTACAGACTCATAAAGTGTGTGCCACTTTTGGGGGTGGGGCAATATTTCTGAGTGCAGAGATGTATTCATTCCATAAATTATCTGCTAGATCACATGTAAGGGTTAGTTTGAACAATGCCATTAAAAATTTTCACCAGTGAATGGCTAATCTAACATTAAAATAACTATCAAAATACACACATGCACATATACACACACACGCACACACACACAGGACTATGTAGGGAAATCTTTCCTTGTTCTCAAGATAATAATTAAAATATTCTTTTTTTTTTTTCTTTTTTTTTCCCTGAGAAAGAGTCCTACTCTACCACCCAAGCTGGAGTGCAGTGGTGCAATCTCGACTTACTGCCACCTCTGCCACCCAGGTTCAAGCAATTCTCCTGCCTCAGCCTCCCGAGTAGCTGGGATTAGAGGCACCTACCACCATGCTGTGCTAATTTTTGTATTTTTAGTAGAGACAGGGTTTCACCATCTTGGCCAGGCTAGTCTTGAACTCCTGACCCCATGATCCACCCACCTTTGCATCCCAAAGTCTGGGATTACAGACATGAGCCACTGATAGTCTAAGCAAGATTTATTTGGAATAGAAGGTTTTTTGTTCAGATTATCATAGGAAAGAGACTATTTCCTCCTTCAATCTTTAATAACACCAATAAAATTATTTTTGGGGGCATACACTCATCCCAGATGTACAATGTGCTTCAAGGTAAAAAATAAGAAAGTTCCAAATGTATTAAAGTTGTAATTGGTATTTGCTTTTTTCTTTAAAAGAGTCACAAAGATTTACTATCCTGACGGCGCTCTTAGAACTAGGATACAGGTAATTTAGAGCAAATTTAAGAGTCTAAACTTTCTGTTTATATATAATAATTATATATGGTTTTATGGGTATAACTTTAATTTAGGTGTTTCTATATAAGTATTGTCTGTAATTCATAACTCAGCCCTTATAAAAATTGTAACCCTTAAGAATGATCCTAAAACTTGGAGAAAAGACAAAGCAAGTCAACAAAGGACATCTCATCTTAAATGATTTCAACTCTCTAATAAATTAGGGGAGACAACACCTAACAAATTATTTGGAAAACCAGGGATCAAATTTACATAAATTTTAAATAATAGAAATGAGAAATTAGCAACATGCATACTCTTTTTAAAAAGCCAAAAGAAAAGAAGTTAGTGTAGCTGGGCCAAACTTACATGCTGCCTATCTTAGAAGGTAAGCCAGGTGGGGAAGAGAGCTCTTTTTCCCTAGCAGAAGTACCACTTGTCTCTGCATTCATTCCAATCTCTTGCCCTTCTGCAACAGGTGTAAGTGGGCCAGGCAAGGAGGCATCTCCTGTACTAGTGTCTGAAGCTAGTTCACTGCTATCTGCATACAGCAATTCCATCTGAGTGGTGGTTCTCCTTCGGGCCTAATCAAAGAATGGAAGGAAAAGCAATCAGGAGCAAACTTTTGCATAGAAGATGATTAGGGAACAGAGATTTATATTAGTTTGAAATAGATAAAAACATTTAGTGTGTCCTTTCCTGGAAGGTGTGTCAAACATAGCATGTGAGATAGTGACAAGCCAGAGCTACAGCTAGATAAAGCATTTAGAGGCCAAAATAACAGCCAACATTTGTATTGTACTTATATTGCCAGGCACTATTCTAAACACATTATTATATTAGCAGGAGACAGGTGATATCATTATCTCAATTCCCAATTGAAGAAACTGAGGCACAAAACAGCTAAGTAATTTGTCCAAGATCATACAGCTAGTAAGTGGCAAAGCCAGATTCAAAGCCAGGCAGTCTGCCTCCAACATTATTGTGCTCTCCTGTCACTTGCAGCCAGCTCCCTCAACATATAGCTCAAAAAAAAAAAAAAAAAGAAGAAAGACATTAAACCAAAACCAAAAGATAACTGCAGGGAGGCTCAACTAAATGCTGCTTTTCCCCATACTTAATTTCTTTTTTTAATATAATTTTTTTCAATTATTGTGAGCCTTAATTGGACAGGTTAAACATAAATATATATGTTTAACATAAATATAAATATATGTTTAATCTGTCCACTAGACAACACCAACAAATATCAGCTTTGGGCAGCCTGCTGAGGCAAGTAAAGGTTATTGTCTTAGAATCTAAACTCACTATAAGCATTCCTTTCCTTACTCTTGAAAACCAAGTGACTATCCAGTTATTGCTCAGTTAGTTGTTGATATCACTAAAGTACTAACAGATAATCAAGCAAGTGGTTTACCAGATTATAAGCCTCTAGAAAGCAGCCAACCTGTTTTTTCATCTGTGTAGCCCCAGCTCTTAACACAGTGCTGGTACATACAATTTTAAAATATATAATCAACTTCATTTTTTTCAATAAATGAAAAAGAAATAATACGAGATCCTTTTCAGGCATCTTAACAGTTCAAAAGGAGTAGCAGGTAGCACTTTAGAAAATGTTTAAAAAGAGAAAGCCCCACAGCCATTTTTTACACTCTTAATTCTCTCCACAGTCAAGAGCCTAGAGCAGAGAGGATTTTTTTCTTGGGAATTCTTAACTCAGGTGGTTTTTTCAGGAGATGACCTTTAGGCCACCACTTCACACCTCTCTAATGTCCCACAGCGACATAACTTAATAGGCTTTCTCACGGCCTGAAAGATAACATTTACCTTAAGAGATTCTCTCCTTTGCTTAGTACTAGATCCAAACCATAGCAGAATGTTTTCTTTGAGTTTTGGTAACCTCTGTTTAGACTCTTAGAATAATAAAATACAAACCACAGGTCGCCAAGCGAGTAGCTCAAAGAGCCTGGAGATGTTTTTTGATTGGCTTGGCCAGGGTTTTAAAATCTGAGAGATCTACATAAAAATCCATATTTAAGAATTATCCTCAAAAAAAAAAAAGGATCTGGTAGCCTTAGGCCCATATTCCCACAAGGCAAAAATGAGCAAAACTTGATAATGGCTATTTCCTTTTAGACGGGGCATGTACTCTCCAGGTAATCATAACGATGACCCATTCGTTATTGTATATCCAGCTAAATTAGTCATTTACATTACCTGATTAACCACTGTGGACCTTAGATATATACTATCCATTGCACAGTATTATTATTTCAGGTCCTGATTCCATCCATTCACTCAACAATATTTAATGAGCATTGTAAGAATTCTTTTTTTTCAAACATCATATGATTGTTCGTCAAATCACCTAGTATCAAATGCTACTACACTCAATCTGATACTATAGGTATATCACACATTTAGCAGTATGTATCATTTATGTAATTTTTAAAAACCCTACAATATGCATCAGAGCTTCATAAATTTTAACACATAATAATTACAGATTGGATTATTATTAAAACCACCTCAAGACACAGTTAAACAAAGAAGTAACACTTAAAAACACACTAGTATGCTAAAATTTCAAAAATCTCCTGCCAATCTAAATGACTGATATTGTATGCCACTACAGAGTCTACAATTTAGTTAATCAGCAGCTTAAGAATCACCCTCCATAATCATGTTATCTAGTGGGAAAAATATAAGACTACAGTAAAGTCCAACTTCCACCAAGGAGAAATTTTTTTAACATAATTTTTTTTCAGTTACCACTTAAAGGGAAATATAATAAAGAGCTAAATAAAGAAGAGCTATAGTAAAATCACATCCATGTGGTACTCTATTAAGTCAAAGCTGAACTTCTGTGTTTAATAGTGATAACAAATAATGATGGAAAACATGTTTACCTGATACTTTTAGTTCTCCTTACCTTGTTCTTAGGTTTCACTTCACCACAAAGCTTCATGAGATCTGAAGACAGTGTACTATATGCAAATAAATAATTAAGCGCAAGATTAAATGGAAAATTACTATAGAAAGCTATAGCTCCTCTATATCAACAACTATAAAAAATGTATATCTCTATGGGAAATAGAGAAAGACAATATTTAAAGTCAAAATGAATTAATGTAAAAATAATTTATTTATGTTCCTTAAATATGTCAATATTTTTATTTTAAAATTTATGATGGTTAAGTATAACTTGGTTTCTATTTACTGTTTCTAGTGCTATCGATTCACTAGGCCAATAGATTGAGAATTATTCCTGTTTTATGGTAATTGTTGGATACAACAAGATTAAAGTTTTTAAAATATTACGTAAAGAAGTCAAATTTATTGTTTCCAAAGACCTTCTTACCTTCCTTCTGATCCTGGGCTGTTTAAAGGTGCATCCTCATCAGTACTATCCTCTACATTTTCTAAAAAAAAAAAAAATATGTAAAACATATGCATTATCCACACATTACAGTTTGAATGGTGACTGAAATCCATATGCTGTAATAAACAACAGCTCAATATCTCAATATGGGCATGATGGTTTTAGCAGCTGAACTAAATAGACAAAATTGTAGAAAAGTATTTCTAAAAAATCTCCTTGGATTGTGTGTTCTAGGATGAGGAAAACATGTTCAAATAGGAAAACCATGATTTTGAGTGGTAAACTATAGAAGAATAACATCCTTCTGAACAAGATGGGTACATATGTATATTGCAGAGTCATGTATCTATCCTGTACCATCCAAACATACAAAAATCTACTGTTAAAAAATATAAAGTAAATGCTACATGAGCTTCCTTTAATGTACTGAGCCAACAAAGAATACTACATAAAGTGTAAATATAGCTGTTACATTTTGTCAGTTATGCCAATGTACCTAAATATTTTTCCATTTTTAATTTTTATATGTTGCCTTTATGTAGAAAGAGAGAAGTGTGTATGAGGGTGTTCAGAAGTGACACATCAGCATGCAGCTCATTCACATGAACACAGAAAACGAAAACAATAGGTTTGCATGCAACAGCTCTGTAAACTAATACAAATAAACCACTGCTATTTCAGAACAACTGTAGCGGACTAGTGAAAAGGGAGAAGAATTAAACATATAAAACTGTTAGGAAGTCAGTAAATAAAATAGCCACAGAAAGTAAACTACTTAAAATGCCAGCAAGTCCCTAACATAGGTGCAGTTTATTTTAATCTACACATTTTATTATAAAATCATTCCATAAATCTAAAGACAAAATTAAGAGCAATATATATTAATGAAAAATATACAGGATTCATCATCTTTTAATTTAATTTTATATAATACAGTTAGACTATGGCAATATTAGTCAATTAATTCCTCTTTCTCTACAAATGTTCCTCTCCTTTCTCACTGTTCAGTAGTATTTGGTACTATTATCTAAAATGGAATCATATCTAGGACTCACACAAAAAGTTTACTTTCTGAAGTGAAAAAAATGGTGATTTTGAAGCAATATGTATCCCATTAGAGGGAGGCTCAAGGACTTGCTTCACAGAAAGGATAACTGAGTAGTAAGGTACTGAATTAGTCAATAATATAGAAAATTATGTTATAAAGAAATGATAAACCTGGCCTCTGTTTTCCCATTGGTTTTAACAGCAGGCTAAGATGTGCTAGTATTTTTGTTGCAGAGTGTGATGGAATTAAATATTAAACATCATGCAACTGCTTTGTAAAAAGCTTTTAACTCCTGCTTATGCCTATATGCCTTATTTAGAGATAATGGTGTCTTGACATAACCAGCTTGACCAGAGCACAGAGGATCCCACCCAGACGGTGAGCAACTCAGACCCTCTTCAGGACCAAGTTTGGTCTGAAGCATTATGGTTATCTGAGCAGTAGGACACATCATCAACTCGCTGTTGTACTCTCAACTCTGAGAATACAACTCTAGCCCAAGGTTAGCTTCTTTTCTTATCATAGTAGCTTTAAAGCCAAAGACAAAACAAAACTCACAAATGCCCTAAAGCTAATCTGTATCATTGTAAAGCTTCACAGTCTCACTTCACTGGAAGTTAACCAAATAGTTGGATTTTTAAAAGTCACCCTTTAAAGTTATTCTTTTAAAAAGTTATACATATATATATATACACACACACACATATATGTGTATACATATGTGTGTATATGTATGTATGTGTGTGTGTGTGTGTATATATATATATATATATATATATATATATATAGAGAGAGAGAGAGAGAGAGAGAGAGAGGGTTTCTGTATACTAGCTATAAATTTAAAAAGTTAACATTGCAGCCCTGAGACTACTGTCCTTAGAAAGGCCTACTTGGAAAATTGGACTTTGGCTGACATCTGAATACAGCTCTCAGAGTGTCCTCAGTCAACTGTTAACCGATAAAAGTGGCACACTGTACCCTAGAAACTTCATGCAAATAATATGGCTTATGCTGAACACTTGCTTTCCTTCTGGAAGTCTGGACAGACAGAAAGCACTTATGACACTACCCCCAGTAAAACCCTTGGGCACTGAGCATCTCCTGGACTTTCCTAGGTATAAATACTGCACAAATATTGCTGCCTTTTTTTTTTTTTTTTTTCTGAGGAAAGAAAGCACTCTGTGTGATCTCTCATGGGAGAAAGGGAGATAAGAATGCCTGTACATGGATTCCTCCAAAGTCCCTCTGTATCTTTCCCCCTTATGAACATTGATCTCATAAACCTTAGTCTTGAATATGACCATATGCTAAGCCCTGTGAGTCTTCTAGCAAATCTCTGATGATAGTGGTGACTTTAGGGATCCCAACACAGGTAGTGAAAAATCAGGATGTTCTTTAAAGGCTACAAAATATACAACCCTGTGAGCATGGGGCACTGGCCCTGGCTCATCTTCTAGCCTTAAGTTCTATCATTCCATGTCATGAACTTGCTGCTCTGGAGCATCAGCCTGTTTGTAGGTCTCATGCACACAAAAGTATGGCTAAATTCTGATGCCTTAGTTTTGCTGCCCCTCTGCTCTGCCTGGAGCAAGTCTCTGGTCCCAATTCAACTTTGTCTTTTTCCTGCCTCTTTTTCCTCACTTATGTTTTAGCTCAAATGTCACCTCCTCCAGAAAGCCTTCATTAACTCCTCCATTCTTGTTAGGTGGTTCCACTCTGTGCTCCCACTGCTGTACAGATCTCAATCATTGCCTTCACTGCAATGTATCATAAACTGTTCATAGTCTCTCCTCCTCAGCAGGGAATCAAGACCATAAGGACAAGATCAGCATCTCACTCATCTTTGAATCCTAGCATCCAGCCCAATGATTGTGGTAAACTGGAGAACAACTAAATGATTTTTAAAGCAATGTACCTATGACTTTCTATATTCTGTGGATTTAAATTTAATTGCTTTCTCATTTCATGCTTTTTCTTTAGCTCATTTGGTCTAGAGAGAGCCCCATCCCTAGGGCAAATTTCTGCCATGAGTCATAGGTTACATTAGCTGAGTGAGTTCCTACTCTCAGCTTCTGACCCTTCTTCAAGCTATAGAAAATTGAAATTTGTTTGACTTGGAAAAAAGTAACACTGCTCATCAAATTAGCAATTGAATATTCTTCTGCACATAAAGACATCAAATAATTTCTCTTTCGAGTTAAAAGAGAGCATATATTACTATGAATTGAGCCACTAAGAAGAACAAAGAGGAGGAGGAGGAGGAAAAAGATTAAGGAGAAGGAAGATAAAGAGGAGGAGGATGAGGAAGAAAGAAAGAAGGAGGAGGAAAAGAAAAGAGGAGGAAGAAAAGAAGAGGAGGAGGGCAGACAGGGGAGGAGAGGGAAGAGAGGAAGAGGAAAAGTGAGAAGGACAGAGGAAGGAGGAGGCAAAGAAACATGCTTGATAACACATGGAATGGATGCTAGTTATAATTCCAGATATTTGAACAGCCTGACCAATATTGCTTCAACCTGTTCAAGTAAAATCCTTTGGATAGTTTTGTTCAGTTTACAATATTTAAAAGCGTGTGCCTAAATTTACAAAAATAAAACAGATAAGAATATATATATACCAAAGATACATACAGAAGAAAGTTATTTATGAGGTTAAAACAATAGATGCACATTAATGGATACATTTAAAAATTTTAACAGAACATATATTTTATGTTTTTCTATAAGAAAGAGAAAGCTTTCTTTATGAAACTGGAGCCACAACTGAAGCTCAAATAATAAAAGAGACAACTAACAAAAGCATACTTCTTTAAACACCTGAGGATTTTATAATCAGGAATGTTTAATAAAGATAAAGACTTAGTATGTTTGTGATCATGAATACATTTCAAAAAAGATCATGCAAAAACCAGTTGACCACCAATAAAAATTTTTTAAATATGATGTACCACAATTAGTGTACATGAACAATTAGTAATTCATGCAGCTGTAGGGTACACAGAAAGCTAAACATACTTACCTAATGGTACGCTATCTAGATCTGTGTAAATAATAGCAAAAAGGAAACAAAAAGCAATACTCCAATCAAAACAGATCCAATGTTAAAAACTCCAACATAAAACAAGATTATGTATCATTTACATGTAGAATAGATGCCATAGCAAACACTTATACATTGATTTTTAAGGCAGTGAGATATAGAGTAAAGTAATGAAACTTGGTTAATATTTTAAGTAATTTAGATAACCAATTCAAAAACTTGCTTGGTCTTCTTTACCCATAAAAACTAATTACTTAATAAGGTTAAGTAAGTCATTTTTAGTTGGTAATCATTTATTGGAATGACAATAATTACCTCACCAAAATGTACCATGCAAATTAATGAAAGAATAATTATTAAAAGCATGAGTAAATATAGCATCTATTCAGCCAAGCCATAGGTGAAAGGGATATACTATACCGTGTTCAAAAAGCAAAGCTACCATGCCATTCATTTAACTAAAATCAAGAGCAAATTACCTTGTAAAGCATGGCCTAGTAAAGCATCTAGCTCAGGATTTAATTCTGCCTTCTCTTTCAACATATGGAATAAGAGTTGGTTTTGGGTAGCACTGGTTATTTCCGTTTGTTTGAGTCGACCTTCCAGTACTTTAATTTGAGCCTCTTTCTGGGCGGCCTGAAGACCCTGAAACACAACAAAAAATGATCTCAGGTCATACGAAACAGGATCTACCACACAAAGACCTGTATCAAATGGCAATTGAATATGACATATGGGCTTCGATATCAGATAGACCTTGATTCATCCCAGCTCCTCCACTAACTGGCTTAGTGATCATGGACCAGTTCACCTGTCCAAGATGTTATCATCTGTATTCTCAGCTTCCTCATATGCAAAATGAAATCGATAATAATTATCTCTTGGCACATTGTGAAAATTAAGTGAGATGGTGTAAGAACATAAAGAGTCTAACAGTCCCAACATGGAAAAAAAAAAGTGAGTCAGAAACCATTATCACCTCCAACATTTGGGCAGAGTTTTCTTACAGGTGACAAATTAGAGCATTTACAGTCAAAACAAGAGAATGATTAAATTACTTTTTCTTTTCTGATTTGCTTCTGATCTGTAAAGAATCAATGTTAAACTAGTTATGATACCAAATTTGTTTGCATCATGAGAATTTTTTCCTAACTTTTCCCTTGTTAAAGCAAATGGGGAATTATTTCTTCTTTAAGTTGTTTATCTGTTCTAATAAACAAGCATAACAGGTGACACACTAATGAAATTGATCTAAATATTTCTCATTCTTCCTGACTCTAAAGAAAGGTAAAGAAATGCTTTCCAATTACAAAGAATCTTCTTCCTTATTACTAAGTGAAGGGTTACTACAGAAGGATAAATAAAACTACAATGAATCAGTCAAAACTTAGGTTTTCAGTAATAATGTGGTTATATCTTACCTTATTGATGCCCATTGACAGGAAGTGATCTAGCAGGTATCGGGCTTCTGTAAGGGTGCAGGCATTAATGACTGCAGTAACATCTAATGTCTCACCTTCTTCCTGTATAAAATCAGCATAACATTATGACCATCACTTTGAGCTGAAAATAGAAGACAAAAGCCTATGGATTCATGTATTTATTTCCTGATATTGGGTTAGCTAATGAGACTGCTCAAAACAGTGCAATACGTGATCCCTACCTCAAGAAACATATAGTTTAGTTGAAAAGATAAGACACATGTAAGGAGTTAAGAATTCAAGACAGGATGTAAAAATGACCCATGTGTTTTATATATATAAATAACAAATATTATCACACAAGCAGCAGAGAAATCTGAAAAGCAAGCAGGGGGTGCTATACATGTAAAACCAAAGCATTAGATTAAACCAGTAAATAGAAAACATCTTCATATAAAAACTTAAAGTGCTTTGAATGAAAAACAATACAAAAATACATTTCATTAAGCCATTACACTTTTTTAAAAAAATTACAAACCTTTGCTTCTTCCATCTGCATTATGTTGGCTTGACAATCAGAAATACTGTCATTGATGTAATCTATATTAGCAGTCAATGACTCCATCTCTTCACTGATGTTAGCCACATTTTTATCTCCCTCTCCATTCTCCTTGACTATCTTCTCCCTTCTTTTTGAAAGTTTCTCTCGTCTTTTGGTGAGTTCCTCCCGTTGCTATTGAGAAAGCAGGTTGGATTTTAAGAAATTATGTTCATCTCTTTATACATAGTACAATCAAAACCCAAAAAAATCTTGGTAAGTGTTAAATTTACCCAGGGAACAAAATTGGAAGAGTGAAATTAACAGTCAGCTAAGGGACAGCATATCTACTCTCTATTTTCCACACCTTGAGGAGTCTATTCATATCTGCCTCCATATTGGAAATGGTCATCTTCTGCATGATGATGTCTGTGACCCTGCGCTCAAGGAGCTGCCACTTCATGCGAGCTGTCTTGGAAATAAACACTCGGCCAGTCAATCCTTTTCTCTGATATTTTTTCCTATAATCATATAAAACAGACAAACATAATTACTTATGCACTTATTTAATTGTGCACTGCCAAATAATGAGCCATTCAAACATTCAGTATTAATGGCCACAAAGATTACGTCACTAGGAACAGATTTATGTAGACCTAGTTCCATTTGTTGCAGACGTTGGTAAGGCCTGGACTCTCGCCACAGGAATTCTCATTTTCTGCTGGGCTCCTGTCCTTGATGCATCCGTTTCAACAGCAGCTACACTGGAACCCATGTCCAGAGCAGGGGCATCAGATGAACTCAGCTTCCGAGTAACTTTCCCAGCCACTTTATCTGACATGGGTCTTACTTGCCGACGAAGAGCTGTAACCTGAAATTGCAACAGAGGTTGACTCATTCTCTCAGTCTATATAAATACATCATTTATCGCAAAGTCAGAATGTTTATTCCAAATAGCTTGCTTACTGTACCTCTTCAGTTTTGCGACGTAGAACCACTTCCTGGTTTCTTTTTTGGGCTTCCAGAAGTCTAAGTTGATGCTATAATATAATAATTGAATAAGTGGAAAGAGTAAAGTGAAAGATATAATATTTCCTATTCCTATCCCTACATGAATATATTTCCCCACAACCATGGAAACTATGAATTCTTAACAAACTTGTATGCTTTACTACAGGTACAGCTTTTTATTCCAACAAACACAAATAAATACATATATACCCCATCCCTTTTAGAAAAAATAAAAGGTCATCTCGGTGTTAACGTATTTTCATTATTTGATACATTTGGTGCTTACTATGTGCAAGTACTTTTCTAAATGCTTTACAAATGTTTTTCTTTAATTTTGTTAGACATTTTGTTTCAGTTGCTGTTTGAGTCACAAACAGGAAGAAAGAAAGCTTAGAATATTTTCAATAGAGTCATATTATATACAATAATTATAAATTGTTTTAGACATAGGAAGAATATATATTAATTTTATTAGTATTTTATAATAACTATGGATCTTCTGGTGGATAAAGTAAATGGACAGTAAAACAAGTCTGTATTGACTATCAATTTTGTTTCTAGGTTCTCTTAAAGAAAAAGATGACTAATTAGGATTACTTCAAGCCATTCTACAGGGATATAATTTAAGAAAAAATTTTGGACTAAAAAAGAACTCAAAAGCCCAGGGCAGTGGTTCACACCTGTAATCCCAGCACTTTGGGAAGCTGAGGTGGGAGAATCACTTGAGGTCAGGAGTTCGAGACCAGTCTGGCCAACATGGCAAAACCCTGTCTCTACTAAAAATACAAAATTAGCCAGGCATGGTGGCATGTGCCTGTAATCCCAGATACTCAGGAAGCTGAGGCAGGAGAATTGCTTGAACCCAGGAGGGAAAGGTGGCCGTGAGCCAAGACCGAACCACTACACTCCAGCCTGGATGACAGGGCAGCCAGACTTCATATCAAAAAAAAAAAAAGAAAGAACTTACATCTTAACTCCAGTTCTATCATTTATTCAATTCTGTGATCTTGGGCAAAGTTTAGTAATTAGAGTTGACTACAAATTTTCTAGTATATAAATTATGTTATTTAAGAAATAATCCCTTGGTTTGCAAAGTCAAACAGATCATTCATTTTATGTTTATGTATATTCTGTCTCATCAGATGGAAATTATTTGAGATAATGACTTTATCTTCTCACAGCCATATCTTAATTGCCTACCAAAATGATTGATATAAAAGCAAAATTAATTTTTAAATAAATGGATTATCAAAAATTAAAATTATCATATAGTTTGAAACTTGTTACTATATTAAATTTCTTCCTATTAAAAATCAAATATCAAGCTCATTCATATTTTTGAATGGCATGTAAATGTTATTCTGAATTTTCTAAGGGTTCAAAGATAATTATGACAAGGAACAATTTTAAAAGGAGATCAATATGTACACAAGGCAACAAATAAAAAAGAGAGGGAGTATGAATGTTAGCTTTATATGTGATTAGCCAGCATTGTGTCTTTATAAAAGAACATAGGCATCATGTTATGGAAAGATTCAAAAGTCCATCCCAAGAGTTCAATATTGATCTCCCTATATCTTATATGAATTAGTAATAAATAAATAAGAAGCATATACTGTAACGAAATTATTCCTGTTATCCCAAGGTTTTTATTAAATACAAAATAAATAGCCAAAAAATGGAAAGAGCCCAAATGCCTATCAACTGATGAATGGACAAACAAAATGTATTCTATCTATATAATCATAAAAAAAAATGAAGTGCTAATACATGTTATAATATAGCTGAACCTTGAAAACATTGCGTTAAATAAAAGAAGCCAGACACAGCTGGGTGCAGTGGTTCACATCTGCAATCCTAGCCCTTTGGGAGGCCAAGGAGGGATGATCACTTGAGGTCAGGAGTTCGAGACTAGCCTGGCCAACATGGTGCAACCCAGTCTCTACTAAAAATACAAAAATTGGACAGGCATGATGGTGCATGCCTGCAGTCCCAGCTGCTCAGGAGGCTGAGGCAGGAGAATGGCTTGAACCCGGGAGGCTGAGGTTGGAGTGAGCCGAGATCATGCATTGCACTCCAGCCTGGGTAATAGAGTGAGACTCTGTCTCAAAAGAGAAAAAAACAAAAAAAGCCAGACACAAAAGGCCACATCTGGTATGATTCCATTTAGATGCAATATCCACAGACCCCAAATGTTAGTGGCTGCCAGGGGCCAGGGGCAATGGTGAGTGACTACCAATGGGTATAGTGTATCTTCCTGGAGCAATAAAAATGTTCTGGAATTAAATAGTGGTGATCATTGCACACTTTTGTTAAATATGCTAAAAACATGAATTGTATATTTTTAAAGGTAAATTTTAGGATATATGAATTGTATTTCAACTTTAAAAAAATAGGAAAAAAAGAATAGGCAATATGTTAGAATGTGCTTCTACTTGATTTTAGTAGGAACAAATTGATATAAACAAAATTTTAAAGGCCCAGGAATTAATTGTGACAAATACACTGATTATTAAAATATATTGACATAGTAGGAAATAAAAGGAAATAAATATAGCCAAAATAGGAGAGTCATCTGGCCAAAATATCAACTTATCTACCTCATTACCCCCTTGTCTCTATCCCCTTTTCTCTTTACAACCCAAAATTGATTTCCATTTTATAAAACATTCTGTATGCTCATATTTTTCCAGGGAGGATTTAGGAAAAGTTGAGCAAGTAAAAAGGAATAACAGCTGAAACGTAACCAATAATAGGGGAAAAAATGATGGCCTCTTTTCTTGCTGTTTTCAAAGAGATAATCTTGCTATGTTGTTTTTCAGGCTAGTCTAGACTCCTGGGCTCAAGCAATCCTGCCTCAGTCTCTCAATGTGCTGGCTGGAATTACAGGAGTGAGCCACTGCACCTAGCTGCTTCTTTTAAGAAAAAAAAATCTAAGTATAATTTTTCATCTGAAAGAAATATTCATATTGCCAAAATTTTGGAAAGAACAAGAAAAAACATCAATAACTTATAACCCTAATACAACTACAATTATCATGTTGAGATGTATCCTTTCAATTTTCCCTCACTGTAATCAAGCACACAATTCTTTGAAAAATGACCACGCTTTACACTTAATGCATGATCATTTTTCAGATAGGCATACAGTTTCCAAATTCTAATTTTTAATGGATGAATAAATGGAATGGACCACAATTTCTTTAACCATTCTTCCCACTGTCAGGTATCTTGGTTGTTTTTACTTTTTTCGCAATTACAAAGAATCCTAAAGTGAGGATTTCAATGCATGGCATTTTTCCTTATTTTAGATTATTTTCTTCATCTAAATTCATGGAAGTACAATCTTGAGTCAAAGGATACAAAAATTTTTATAGTTCTTAGAAAAGCCTCTTCTAATAAGGGCTGGTCATTACTTTCAGATTATTTTTAAGTACCTCTAGTGATAAAATATTCTTGAGATCCATCCTAAACTTGCTATCTTCTATAATACTACAACTAGTTCCCTGTTCACCCTAGAGATAACCAGTCATTCTTACCATTTACTTCTATATCATAATCTGGAAAATAAGCCTCACATAAAGTTTAGAATATTACAATGTTTTTATGAACCCATACTGAATTACTATAATCCCCATACTATAATAAATTACATTTTATAAAATGTATGCTTATTTATTGTCCTTAACCAGCAATTGGTAGTTATGGTTACCAGAAATTTTTCTTCCATTTATTAAACAATCTTTTTCAATGTATAGTTTTCTTATATAACTGAGAGTCAAAATCCACTCACATCTCTTTTACGTTGATCCTTTTTCAACTGAGCAATCTCTCTGTTTCTTCTAGACTCAGTCAGTCTAGCTTTCTCTTGTTCTTCTTTCATTTGTTTCATTAGGCGAACCTAATCAATTAGGTATATACATCTATTGAAATTACTCTGTCACAAAATTCATTAAATCAACCACATATATGGATATATGAAAGTTCTTAGAATTCCAAATATTTAACATAGAAACACGTAGTTTTGCTGCACATTTAAAATGGTCAACTCTTACTTCTGTGGGATTTATATATTTTTATTTCTAATACATTTATATTAAATTGCTTAGTGTTCTATATTTTTGTATTCAATGTTCAGTTGTTCTACAACTTGAAATCTTGATACTTAGCTTATTATCAGTAGTTGTGTGACCTTAATCGAATTACTTTACTTCTTTAGGCTTTGGTTTGCTCATCCATAAGATGGAAATAATATTTCCACAGCATTGGATTTTTGTGAGAATTCAACAAGTTAATACCTACACAGCATTTTAACAGTACCTGGCACTTAAATTCTCAACAACTTAATAAGCACCTAATACCTTTTAGCTACTGTTGTTATTAGCAACTCTATAACGTAATAATCTAATGACAGTCATGTGCCTCATAACATTTAACTCAACAATGAACCACATTTAAGACAGTGGTTTCATAAGGTTATAATGAACCTAAAAAATTCCTATTACCAGGCTGGGCATGGCAGTTCACGCCTGTAATCCTAGCACTTTGGGAGGCCGAGGCGGGTGGATCACCTGAGGTCAAGAGTTTGAGGCCAGCCTGGCCAACATGGTGAAACCTCGTCTCTACTAAAAATATAAGAATTATTCAGGCATGATGGCAGGCACCTGTAATCCCAGCTATTCAGGAGGCTGAGGCAGGAGAATTGCTTGAACCCAAGAGGAGGAGATTGCAGTGAGCCGAGATTGTGCCATTGCACTCCAGCCTGGGCTTCAGAGAGACTCTGTCTCAAAAATAAAAAAAATAAAAATAAAAAATTCCTATTGCCTAGTGATGTAATAATGTTGTTACATCACAGTACAAAGCATTACACATGTTTGTGGTAGTGCTGATATAAACAAGCCTATTGTGCTGCCAGTCATATTAAGTATAGTACATATAATTACATATAGTCCAAAATACCTGATAATGATAATAAATGACTATACAATTGGTTTATGTATTTACTATACTGTACTTTTTATAGTTATTTTAGACTTATGAAAAAAAAAGTCAACTATAAAGCAGCCTCAGGCAAGCCCTTGAGAAGATATTTAAGAAGAAAGCATTGTTAACATAGGAGATGACAGCTCCATGTGTGTTAATGCTCCTGAAGGCCTTCCAGTGAGACAACATGCGGAGGTGATGAAGTGATTTCCAAATCACTTGCATATTTGCTATTTTAGGAAAATTACATTGACTTTCATGATAGTTGTAAAGAATAATTGATCCCACAACAAAAACAGATAGATCAGGATTCACACACTCTCTTTGGACAGGGGAAGAAAATTAGTGCTCTTCTGTGTATAGGAATGATAAACCCTAAATTCAAGATAGTTATTAACTATTGGAGAACGGGGAATATAATCAGGAAGAGATAACAGAAGGCTTAGTATACATCTATAATGTTTAATATTTTAAGCTAGATTGTGGATACAGTGTTTGTTATGTTATTATCTATGCTTTCTTACATATTTGAAATATTTTATACTTTTGTTAAGCTTGCATAAGAGTTTTAAGAGAAGAAATATCCATCAATGATTTTCATCTATTCTGAAGAAAGGCTTTGATGAGGAATGACTATCAGAAACAACTTCTAATTGCCAAAGGAAAGTACTTCATTTGGAAGATTGGGTTACCGTTATCAAATATGGAAAGAACCACAATAGTTGTCTATTTTTTGTCCCAAGCGACAAAAGCATACTGAACATCAAATGTTAATGGAAAAAATAATCATACCTTTGTTTTTTTCATTTCCATCACATCCTGCTGCAATTTCTTCAATTGCTTTTCATATTGAGACTGATTTTTAAGCAACCTTGCATGTTCTTTCTGAGCTGCTTGAAGTCTCTGCAGTTCTTTATTCATGGCTTGGAGTTTCTTTTCATATTCAGACCTAACTTTTTTAGCTTTTTCTTCTGAGTAAGATTCTACCGAGCCTAAATGACCAGAGGATATTTTTATATGTTTTTTGTGAGACACAAGTTTTTATCTCACAGATTTACAGCCCATATCCTAAAAGAAAAGCTACTTCCAAACACCAAAATCACAGAAGCCCAGGGTGTCTTTTAATCATTCTCCCTTTTATTATCTACTCTTACCATGTTCAATGGTTACTGAAACTTATTTATTAATATGTTATTTTAAAATGTCCCCAACATAAGTCAAAACATTAAAACAATCATAAATTTGTATAAAATAAGTAAATAGCCTAGGCAGACATCGGTATTAAAAAAACAAAATAAATAACAATATTTAACATTATGAGACAAATTAACATATAATGTGACCAGAAAGTATTTACAGACTACATATAACTTTTAAATAAAAGATACAAACTTTGATTTGCAAAAACAAGTAAACAACAAAAAATGGTTTCATATGGCTTCTATTATTTTTTTCTTCTAAAGGAAAAGATAAAAACCCATTTTGAAGGTTTAGCTTGAACTTTCATTTGAATTAAATATAAATCTTACCTAAGTTTTGAAGCACCTGGTCTCTTTCAAGCTGAGTGTCCCGAATTTTATGTTGCAGCATCATTAGCTTCTCTTCATACTGCTTTTTCAGAGTCTGCAGTCTTTTCTGGCTGTTTTCTAGTTCATCAATCAGCTTTTGCTTAATTGCAATTTCACAAGTAATGTTTGCCAAGTCTGCTTGGTAATTGGCTGTTTATAAAAGAAGAAAATAAAAACCCTGGGACTAGGTCAAAATATCAGAATTCTAGCTTTCAAGCAAGAGCATAAAAACCATCAACCAGATATTTTTATTCACTCAATAGTTATTGGAAAAATTTCCTAGATAAACCAAAAACCAAAAGGCGAATGAGAAAAAAAGTGTTCATTTTGCTCAGGGACAATAAATACTATTTATACTAGGTAAGAATGGAACTCACACAATGACTAAATCCAATAAGGGAAGTAACTCATTCATTTAGCACATAAGCCTTGGAAGGCAAAATGTAGGTCAGCAGTCACAAAAGCTGCTTTCATCAAGTATGAAATAGAGAAGGTTAAGAGTTTTCTGTCATGGTTTAAACAACTTTCCAAAATGAATTTTTGCCCTCATATTGAAGGGCAAGTACCTTTTTCATCTGATTCAGAGTCTGATTCATCAGAACTTTCACCCCCATCAATGTCATCTTCCTCCTCCTCCTCCTCCTCTTCTTCATCTTCATGATCACTCACTTCTTGACTTTCTTCCTAAAATGTGATTTTGAAAATTAATAGCACAATATTGGCAAAACAAACTGATTTCCTCATTGAGAGAGGCTGCTGGAGTACAAAGTACAGAAACATTAAAAAATTCACTTTTCATCAGTATAAAAAAATCCTTACAAGATATTAAGATTATTACATAATAATTTTGTCTTAAACCAAAAAGTATGTCATCTCTCATAGTATTCTACTCCTGCCCCACAAAAACAATGCTTTCACAATACACAAGATTGAGAGTTGCCAATATTTTACAGCACATATTTCTGAAGAAACACCTTCAAAGAAATAGACTGAACAGGATGCATCATAAGCAGTTCACTTTTCTACATATAAGTTAGTATGTTATCAACAACCAAGAACAATCAAATTTGGTTACTAAAACTGACAAGTTCATTCTTTCATACTTACCACTTCTAATTCATTGTTTTCTCTTTCTGAAACACCCTTTTCTTCTTTCTTCTCTTGGTCAGTGTCTGTATTATCCTCTTTACTAGCCACACTATAAAAAGGAACATAAGGGTATAGAGTTAAAGTAGAAAAGAAAATTATTAATTTGCTTCTCTCAGGTTTTTAAAAGCCATCAATGATTTGTGAAAACAAACTTTAAATGTTGGTCACTTAAGTGAGCAAAACTATTCTATCTGATGCTTTGGAGAAAAATGGAAATTGCCAATCAATAAATAGTATAATGATGTATATCTTTGGAGAAAAGCTTATTTTCAGAAAACACTGAGGAATAGATTATGTCCTAAAGCATGAGACCTATACAACCCTAAGAACTAGTCACAGTAGCAGCCAATCAACTAGAATGTAAGGCGCCTTAAATTCAAAAGCAATCAAACATTTTTGTTTTCTCATCTGAATCCAAAATCTTCTCATATAAATACAAAGATATTTTTAAAACTACATTTTTATTGATGTCCTAATACATTTAAGAGTAAATTTAAAGATCCAGATTCAATCTGCCCATAGTAAACTTGTCTATGCTAGCTATGCCATCATTGCGTTCAGGTCTTCTTCAGGTACTGGCACAGGCTCTTTTTTCCTAGGCAGTCCATACAGCAAAAGACCATTTCTCATTATATTCTCACACAATGGGTCTTTGCATACCAAAAACTGAAGTTCAGGCTGTCCTTTGATTGAATAGAAAACCCCAGGATCTGCCATAAGATTCACCTTATAACTGGAAGCTCTCTTCTTCAGTTACCTAGTACCTACAGCCATAATTACATACTGATGTCAGGGAATTATTATAGTTAAATTAATTCAGCCCTGGTGGCCCTGAGGAAAAGACAGAAGTTCTGTACACCCAAATAACTAATTCTTTGTGGGCTTAGCAATCAACTATGCACAAAAATTATACTACTGATCACTAGACTCACATATTAAATTAAGCTAAAAAATATTAAGAAAGTTGACTTTAAATAAATCTGCATGTGAACTATTTCCTTTTTTGCTATAGTAGCATTTTTAAATCATTAAAAAGCACTTTAGGAGGCCAAGGCGGGCAGATGACAAGGTCAGCCATTCTAGACCAGCCTGGCCAATATAGTAAAACCCTGTCTCTACTAAAAATACAAAAAGTAGCCGGGCGTGGTGGGAAGTGTTTGTAATCGCAGCTACTCAGGAGGCCCAGGCAGTAGAATCACTTGAACCCAGGAGGCACAGGTAGCACTGAGCCGAGATCATTCTACTATACTCCAGCCTGGTGACAGAGCAAGACTCTGTCTCAAAAAATAAATGAATGAATGAATAAATAAATAAACAAATCTCAAAAAATTCAAGTAAAATTATTCTTCAAGTAAAATTCTTCTAGAAAAAACTTAAAAACTTTATCAGAATAGCTTAATAACAGCTGTCATTTTTTCATATATTCTTCTATATTCAATAATTTCCCTAACACATGGATTTATTTTTAGCTTCTAGGCTAAAATCTTAATCTCATTTAGATCCTTTTATAACTATAACTTTAATGATTAGGTTTCTATTTTCAGGGATTATTTTTGTATTTAGTGCACTATGAATATAAAACTTTTCTCTTGTAAGCACTTTTCAGAGTTTGCCATTTATGTTTATTTTATTATTTATTTAGTGTCTGTATTTCTCACTAGGCAGTAAACTTCCTAAGGAAAGAGATCCTGTCTGTTTGCCTACACATTACATCCCTGTATCCAGGGCCTGGCACATAATAACTGTGTAGTAAATGTTTGTTAAATAAATCAATCCCTGTGACTATGCATGAACACCTGTTTGAACATGCCTATGTGTCTCATGCACTAGCTCGGTTGGAGCAGAAGGGTACGCTTTGAAAGACGCATAAAGATGCATGGGAGACAGCACATATATGGAGAGAGAAGGAAATATAAGTAGGAGTACTAATACAACAGTCTTAATTGGAAATGAATGAAGTAAAACGTAACAGGGTTCCATGAGTGTTGTTAAATAATTTGGATGGAGAAAAATGAGCTTGAAGAAAACTAGGAACCACCTAGAAATAACTTTTATGATAAACAAGAAATAATTTTATGTGATATACTTAATGCCTCTCTTAGGTTGCTTATGATATACTAAGACTGCTGATTTTCCACCATCAGGCAGTTCAAGCTGAAAATCTAGAAAGAAATTCCCCCTTCATCCAATCATAAATTAAAAGGCCAGCAGCATGTACTTGAACAGTGCTATACTTGAGGTTTAGGTCTAAGGCGCAGGGCTAGGAAAAGACAATTTGTTAGGGAGATGTCTCCCTAGCAGGTCTCGCAATTCCCTCCCCTGTGTAGTCTCCATTTCTCAACTGTGACTGCTACAAAACACAGTTTTCATTATTGTCCATTCTTGCATTACTTCAAGTTCCAACCAAATCACATTTTACTTCAGTTTACAGCCATACAACCACCTTATTCCAAACACTTGACTCAACATATCCTTCTACTCCCCACTCCAAGTCACATCCAGTTAAACAAATGCTATCTTTCACGTCTACATTAACTCATATAAGTCATTCATGCCACTTCTGATGCAGAAAAATCAGCAGTTATAACTTTACATTATTAATTTAAAGGCTTAAGCTTTTAAAATACAAGTTGATAGTTATAATTTTTATCTCGCAAATATTTCAAGTTTTCCTTAGTAAACTGAGGCAAATTGATACCTAAAAAAAGTATCTAAGTAGCAATGGAAGATATTTAAATTTGTGCTTTATATAGAATCAGAATCTTGGGAGCTATAAGGAACATTAGCAATTAGCCAATTCATTTGACAAACAAAAAGGGAACTGTGGCCTGGAGAAATTAATACCCTCAAGAGGACTAAAACCAGTTATCCTGACTCCCAGACCATCTCAAAGTTCAGCTCACAAACTGGAAGTATCTGCATCACCTAGGAGCTTATTGCTTACACATAATCTCAGGCTCCACCTCAGCCCTACTGAACCAGAATCTGCATTTTATCAAAATTCCTATGAGATCTGTATATGTTTGAGAAGTTATTCTGTAACGACCAAACCGCTCTGCTTTTGCTATCCTTCAGGGATCATATAAAGTTGGAAGTAAACTCCTTTCACTGACTACATTTAAAGGACTTGAATATTCTATGGTGATTAAATGCTTCCAAACACAACTTTAATGATGCATCTTATTTTGACCTTTCAGAATAGAAGAAATTTCACAATTGTAGTGTCTTAATTTAATTTCATCAATAAACAGCTTGTCCTAAATAAGTATTGCTTAGGTGAGTTATAGTGTGACGTATACAAAATTAAAATTATAGCCTAAGTATAGAATATTTTAGAGAACCTATGGACTTATGGCATATAAGTATAAAAACTTTAGAATACTATATAACATACTAAATATAATTATAAAATGTAAATTATAAAATAATTTAAAGAAATAAATTTTAAGCTTTAGGATATTTAAAGTAAGATATTCATTTAACTAATTGCATAGTGTAAGTGCTCTAGTTCTTATTTTTAAGTAAAAGATGAATTTCTAAAGTAGGTATTCCAATATAGTTAAATAATACCTTGAAACTAATATATTTTCTTAATCATTTGACTATGTAATTTGGAGACTTGTTTAGGAAAATCTATGAAGAAAAGTTGCGAAAAGACAGAAAATACCACTTGATCCTTGGTTAAATAATTACAATTCTGAATCAGTAAAATGTAAATTTTTTAGAGAGATCAAGAATATAATTCTAAATTTTGCTCGAGTTTCAAATGAAAAAAAGCAAATATCGTCTTTTTGATGTCCACTTTAATACATTTTTAAAAGCAAAAATTGCTTTTCTATTTCAACCTTAGTAATGTCTTATAAATCTTACTTGTGATAAGACCACAGTTTCCTTTTGTTTGTTGTCATTTTAATGTTTTTGTTTTTCCAGTAAAGATTATACCAAATAAAGAAGAGAGACAGAGGCCCACCCATTGCTAAGCATGTGCTACAACAAAATGTCATTTTCTGCTCTGCTAACAAGTTTCTATAAGACAAAGAATTACTGTCATTTTTTTCTTTTTTTAAGTAAATCAAATGGTGGAGGTTTTAGGGTTATTTTTATCCTACAAAAGGTAAATCATCATAATCATCAGTTAGTTCTGTAATCACATGAAACAGCCTGAATTTTAATTCAAGTATCTAGTGAAAATTTGATTGTTAAAAAGCATTTTCTTAAAAATGTATTACAGTGTTCTTGTTATTTTTATAAAATCATCATTACTTTTAGGAGCACCCCAGCTTATCTAGTGTGAAACAATCTATAATTCTATAACACATTTCCTTGTGAATGGCAACTAAGTATTTAAATGACATTTTAATAAAAAACCTGGGAAATATTCCAACCTTCTTTCTTCTCGATTGCTTTCCTCAAGTTTCTGTAGCCTTCAAAATCACGAGGCACAGTATTGGAAGGCCAAGCCAATGAAGGACAAACCAGACAGTAAAAAGCGAAAGTGATAAGAAGGTAAAAATGATACATGAGCTTGGAGACTTTAAAATAAATTTTAAAAGATATCATCAAAGGACAATACACAGTAAAAAGGCAATACATTTGTATGAATAAAAAGTAAGTAGAAAATCAAGCAGCATTATATCTAAGAAGAGTAGACTATCAGTTGAAATTATGCAGCAGCAAAATGTATAGTTTCAATTTATAAAAGTCACAAGGATCAGGCATGATTTGATGCCATTATTATCTTAGTCTGATCAATTTACTCAGCTTCCCCCTAAAAAAGATCACTTTCAATAATGTTCTCTTTCTTTTAAACCTTTACAGAAGAACTTTCAATGGCATCATTAAAAGAATTTCACAAAGTAATGCCTTTATACTATAATATGAAAATACCGCTAATACTACATACTAGGATACTACTTTTAAAAACATACTTTCTGTTTTAATATACTATGTATGAATAACACTAAATCTAAAAAAAATCTGATTTCAAAGTTATACATGAAATGGTATTGCAGGCAAATGAATATGGTTGTTATGACATCTGTGAAAAGCTGTAATTTTATTAATTGAAAATAAAATTTTATATTAGGATTAAAGAGTTTACTAAGTATTATAAACTACTGAAAGGGCGTATCTGTAAGGCAATAGTGGCAAAAAAAAAGAGGTGGGGATAAATGTAGTACTTTCCATTAGTAAGAACGTTTTTTAACAAAAAAAATATAAGAAATACTATGTGTAAAGGGTTTCAAAAAAAAAAGAATATTCAATATTAAAACTTAGGGATCTTTACGTAATGGAATGTACTGTATACCAATATCTGTCATGTAGACAAAAAGATAGATGTGCTAGGCTCTAAGTATATGGCAATTCTGAGATAGCACACTTCTGCCCAGAATTCCAAAAATATTTTCCAGAATCATCAATATTTTGGAATGAAGAGACTGAATCAGAGGTATGAGTTATTTCATCAAGCCAGTTTTTCATTTTAGTTTCATAACATATATGCTCCCATGTGATTCTTATTTATTAGTCTGTGATTATTTTCACATCAACTTATATAGCACCATTTTAAGACGAGACTAGCAATCTTTCTGAGAAATTGTCTACTAAGTAATATATACCAGTTATCAAATGGTCCAGTATAGTGATTAGAAAAAGGAAAGTAAAGCCACTGCCTAAGAAATCAGTGTGTTTCTAGAGTTTCAACCCAACACCACTAAATGCAAATCCGTGCAGTCTGATTGATGAGCGAAGTTTTTTATATTACAAGTCATTTAAAGCTAGATATCCAAAAATATGGGATTTAATGTGCGAATGGTAAATTTTCCTCATCCATATGCACAAAAAAATGCTAAAAACTTTTATCTGTACTCTAGGCCTATACTAATGATAATGAACTACAATGGCTCAGAGGATGTGGTTCCCTCATGAAGAACCCAGATTTTCTATTTTCAATATATATACTTTTGTTAGTTTGTACAAGAAAGCTATATTAAAATATATAGCTGATAAGAGCTAGCAAGTACATAAACTTTAGATGCCTCCTAAATTGCCTTTTTAAAAACCATTACAATCAATAGTTCAAAAAGACAATGAAGGGACAGAGAAATAAACTAATAATCTAACACCTCTCCATAACTTAAAGGAGATCAGTTTTTACTTCACTTAGTTCCCACAATGCTTCTTCTACAGTTAAAGAGAAAGAATGGCAATTTTTGCCAACCATTCTAACATTTGTATAACTGAAAGATATGCAACATAGTTTATTCAATTATTAAGAGGATGATAACCTGGTCAATAAGACATCCATAATCTTTGAAACTTCCTTATTTTCTTACTATCTAGACCTCTGGATTATTCTACAGCTCAACAGAAAATAAGCATAAAAAGGTAGAAGAGCAAACCTTAAAACCTCATATATTAGCTATTAGTTATAATTCTGATAAAGACTTTGATACAGAAGGTGAAACTTTCAAACAGCATTTGTGGTAACCTTCTTAAACACAAATGCAGCTTCTGACATAAAAATGATCTAGTTACCACTCTTCCTATCAACTCTTACATTGTCAGAGGCCCTGTAGCCACTGCAACCAAAAATCTACAACACACAACAACACATTAAAAGACACAGAGCTTCCAAAGAATTTGTGAATTCAGTGACAAAGAAAGGAGGCAGCTATGAAAGCCAGGACGGCTTAGAAGAACTGAATCCAAACGTCAAGCAAGTCCCAGATAGATTTTAGAAACTCACGAACACAGGAAGGTTAAAAAAAAAATCTTTCCTACTCTATCTTTTTTTCATTCGATTATGCTGCCTAACATATTTTGTTGTATGGATTAATGTATCCTCTTTCAAAATTCCAAACAACCCTAAAAAGGAAGTTTACTGGTTTTCAGTCATTTCCACTGGTATGAATTCCTTTAGTCAAATGGCTTTGCTCCTGAGTTTGAATTTAAGGAGATCAGAGAATAAAGCAGATAATTTTGAAACTGGGAACACTTCAGGGTAGGGCAGAATTACATGAGAACTGGCCCATATAAGGGAGGAATGGATCAAGGTAGCATGGGGACATAGGATGGTCAGTAAGAACGAATGGCTAAAGCAGAAATTCCTATTTTTCCCCCAACGATTGGCCTACACCCATAAGAGGAAAAGAAAGTTCTTTCCCCTTTCTTGCCTTTTCTTGCTCCATTTTGAATTATTCTTACCATACTATAAAATGGGCAGAAGTCATTTCATGTGAGTGAGCTGGGAAATCTGGACACCATGTATTTATAACACTTACTAGAAGAAAATTAGTCCAAAGTTTCAAACAATTGATTTTTAATTGAATGTCCTGTGTGTGTAAGGTTGAGGCAGACCCACATTTTGCAATGCCCTCTCTGACAAATAAAATAGATAAACATGAAGCATGGAATGCAACTCAACCAGAATCAATGCATCCAAACAGGACTATCAGTTCCAAGAAGCTCCTGCAGAAGACTGAGCACTAACTTTAGTAAAGCTGCTATCCTGAACATTTGTGGAACTCTAGGTTTATTGTATATTTGTTTTGTTTTTCCAACTAGTAGGGAATCTGTTGGCTAACTGAGGGCTTACCTACGTTTTAAAAATAGAAATTGCTATTGTATACAGTTGAAAGTTATTGGGATCGAAGTATGATGAACAAAATACTTTATCAAACTGAGTAAAACAGAATGGGTTTTCATTTTTTAATCCAAGGGTAAGACATATTCTATTAAATGTTATAATTTTTTATATGTAGCAATAACAATTTATAAGTTGGCTCTTTAAAATGTTTATAGTTATGCTGTATCATGCACAAGAAAAATTTTTTTAGGTTCACAAATTATATAGGTGTCAGTGTACAAAGGTACACTATAGCATATGTGAAAATGCTCTTAAAAATGTTTTCATATAGTACCCTATAGGTGTATTAATTTTTAGAAAGTATTAGTTTGTTTTTCTCATTCTAAGCTATCATTCATTTCTTATCTGGCTTGCTCACAAATATTTTATCTCTAATTAAGTGTCTTTTTGTTAGGAAATAAATTTTCTTCACTTAGGTTTTTATGTTTAAATCCAGTTGTTTGGTGAGTTCTTATTACTATTAACATCTACTATTAATTTTATTGTAATAATTATTACAACTACCATAATCACTGAATTAGTCACAATCACTATTAAAATGTCAAAAATAGCCGAGATTTCCATTGGGATCTTTATTTATTTTTCATTAGTCATATTCAACAGGTGATTAAGGAAATATCTCTAAATTCACTTCAAAAGGAAAGAGCGGGATCAGTTGTGACCTTAAAAAATAACCTTTGCTTATACTTACTTAATCATGAATACAAATGACCTAGACCTTTAAAAACAAGTCATGCCATTTGGCATTTTAACCAACTACAGAGTGGATTTTACAAGTAAGTGACAAGTCATGTGCAAGTCTCCTGTTAATTCAAGCAGTAAGTTGGGTAACATTAGTTTCAATAATCCTATGATCATTATTTCAGTTTTAATCGCCCTCCATAAGGGGAGAGCTAATCATTATACATTTCTTAATGCTGCCATAACCAATGATCCATGAAAAACATCTAAGATATTAATATCTCAAGAATGCAATTTCAATATTGCAATGCCTCCTAACCATAACGTGTAATTCCTTGTTTTAATTATTCTTTTTAAACTCAAGAACAGAAAGCAGAGTTAATTTGAAGAGTTTAAACTTCCAATGACTTTGATCAACTGGGTGTTCCAGGAAGAAATGCCTGGCTGCCTAAATACATTTCTAAATAAACTGAACAAAGCAGCACGTAGGCTAAATGTCTACAACAATTCTACAAAGCATTCCTCCTGTAACAAATCACATGGCAAATAAGATGACTTTGCTTCCTTTTGAATATCTAGCCAAAAATGTTTAAATTTAATTTGACTGGCATGGTCAAAATATAGTCTCCATAAGTAATTTGACTGCACCATTGAATCAATGTGTAAACATGTAAAGAATTTATGAGTATTTAACCACTTACACATTACAAGTGGTCAAATTTTCACTTTCTTCCTCTGCCTCGCACCCAGTTGATTTCAGGGGGACATAGTATCAGGATGCAAGGAAGAGAAAGCCTAAAACAGTGGTGAAAAGCTGAGTAACTCCTTGTTGGAAAATTCAAAAAGCCTGAAATAGCAAAAATAATTTTATATAATCAAATCAGAAGCCCTGCAGAAACTATTTAAAAGACCAAATGACATTAAATGACATTCTGATGGATTAGTTTAGCCTTTAGTTAAACTAATCTAGACAGGGATGAAAATATCCATGAGACTACTTAATTGCATTAAGAAATGGGGAAAAAATGAAAACACTGAGTTGTAATGGGATAGCAAGCCTTGCCGAAAAGCAAAATGAATGGAATGCAAAAGCAGCTATTTAAGAAATAAAATAATTTTAACAGTAATTTTATATTGTCATAGTCTAAATAATATTCATTATCATATTATAATTAAATTTATTTTTCTTACATATAAGTAGAGATAAACCATTAAAAAGTATATACTTGTAATTTCAGCTAACATAGTGATTTATTTCATATGCTAACATACTCATGAGACTATGTATGCTCTTTATAATTGCAAATTAAAATACCCTGAAAAAGAAATAGAGATTCATATAGCAGTGATTTTATAATCCTACCTTTTTTTCTTCCTCTTTTCTTTTCTTTTCAACTTCTCTAAATCTTTCTTTGCTAGGTCTATAATTTCAATAGTTTCTTTGTCTGAGGATAGTATAGTAGGAGAGAAAGTTGATGATCCGCTGAAATACGGTGCTCTTGCTGTGGCTCTTGTCAAGTTTTTTCGAAGGTTCTCATTTACTGCTTCACTTTCTAATAATTTTGCCCTAACAAATAAAAATATATTTAAATATGGAGCATTTTTCTCTGTGGATAGAAATACACAATGTAAAGTGAACCACACTACCATTTCCTAAGTGTATAGCTCTGCAGCATTTAGCAAATCTACGCTGTTCTGCAACTGTCGCCACCATCCATCTCCAGAAATTTTTCATCTTCCCATACTGAGACTCTATACCTATTGAACATTAGCTTCTCCATAGCCCCTCTACTTCACCTGCTGGCGTCCACCATTCTACTTTCTGTCTCTATGAATCTGACTGCTCTAGCAATAAGGAAGGAACATTTTAAATGAGTTAGTCTACAGGCTAAAACGTTTTCCAAAATGCATTTCAACATGGCTAGATAAGATAAGAATTTTTAGAATAAATAAAATCCTCACAAAATAATAAAAATAATTATAAACTAATGCTGACAAGCATCAAAGTTTAAGAAATTTTTCAAATTTCCTGATTGAATAATTATAAAATTACAATCATAATTTTAGTACTCAAAAGAATTCCACATATTCTGAAGCTAGTGTTAATTAGGTTACTTGAGCTCTGCCCAGTGGGCATCAGTTGTCCTTGCTTTGTAAAACCATTATTTAAACTTAAAAAATACACAAGCATCATGCTCCCCTTAGTTTCAGTTCTTCATTCATCACACAATAATAGCATTTCCAAAACTTTGCAAGGAATAATTTGTCAAATTTGCCCCAAACTGGCTGACAGGCATCTGGCTCCTGAATATAGTGTGGGAAAAGACGGTATCTCCAAGGAAACTTGAGTTTGATAATTGAAAAAATTCTTTTGATTGCTCAGTCAGTCCTAATAATGACAGGAGAATAATATACACACTGATCGTAACATGTGAAGACACCAAACGAAATCCTAAAAGAGCCTAGACTCTTGAGACTAAAAGGATTCAGAGAGTCCTCTAGACCAATTCCCTTATTTCCATTTGATTTAAACCATCGAAAATACAAGTATTTACTTACATATAATAGATTTTCAAGGTTAGTTTGGCACAACAGTGATTGAGACAGAAAAATAAGGAGAAAATACAAGCTATCTCTCTTGTCAGCACTATATTACTAAGCAACTTTGCCATATGTTCAAATATTTCAGGGAAAGATGATAGATTATTTGCAACCACTAAGCTCTGGAAGGCATAGTCAGCTCAGTGCTTTTTCATTGCCTACAAAAATTATTCATTCTACTCTTGAAATAGCTTGAGACAGACGGGGTCTCACTATGCTGCCCAGGCTGGTCTCAAGCTCTCAGATACAAGTGATCCTCCCACCTCAGCCTCCCAGTGTTGGGATTACAGGCATGAGCCACTCCACCCAGTCCAACACATTCTTTAATGAAATTGTTTTATTATAAATGTGATGTCATATGTGAGTAGAACAATTACAGTGTTTTTAGATGGTTAAATAGCTGTGAACAAACTTCTAGGTTCATTAAATGATCTCAAAATTGTTTCAGAGAAAATTTGTGAAAAACTCAAAGTTAAAATTCATGATTATCAAACAATACAAAAGTGCAAACAACATATTACATTTTTCTATATTTTTAATTTCTATTACAAAGCCTGGGTACATAATAATGAATGCTAAGAATGAATAAAATATAATAAATCAGCTAACAATAATGATCTGTATTCTAATTGGCTTTTTTATTATTATGTAATAAATAATGTGGGTATTTTATTTAAAAATTTGCATTTCTACCTAATGTTAAAAGTCTGCATTTGGTAGGGCATATCTAATGCTTCTTTGATCCTAGTGCTGATGAAGGTCTTTTAGGGATTACCTCTACCAACTCCAGGGTACATTAACAGAATCTGCTTTTCGTATGGGCTACAGGGAAAACGTTTCTCTCTTTCCCCATCTCTTTCTCTCTCTCTCTACCTGTTCCCTCATGTGGGTAACACCCCACCATGGGCACTGAAGGAGAACTGTCCAGACCCCAGGCATAATTAGTGCCTGAAGAATATCTTATAGTGTTATTACCCAGCTATTTTTTAAATATAATCCTTTACATATAATCATATATTAGTTTATAGAATTAGTGCCTGAAGTATAACTTACTGCTTACATATATCTAGCTTATATAATCATACTTAATACTTATATCTAACATACTTAGTTCTATATAATCTTTCTATATAATCATATAGGTATTGTAGTCGGAGCTGTACTGACACACTTAGTGCTGATTTATATAATCCTTCTATGTAACCATATAGTACTTTGTAGTAGGAGGAATGCCTAAAGCAGTACATGTTTTCCCATGTACTGGTTCTGTCACAGAACAGAACCAGTACATGGGAAAACAGCCAGACCAGGACAAAAACCAAAGACCCAGGCAGTGGCATCCCTGCCTGAAAGGGCAGACACTATACGACAGGCTTGGAGCAAGAGCCTCTCCTCCTGATGAAGGAGTTGTAGTACCTTGCATCCAGTTCCTGTGGAAAGTAGGCCTCAGGCCTGAGATCCTGGAAATAACTGAGGCAGAAGAACCCCTCTGGTGTGACCAGTCATGGCAGCTGTACACCCTGACAGTCTCTTCTCGCTTCTGTGCTAGCTCAAATCATCATCCCATAAATATCTTAAGAAAAGAGCACAAGTCTGTCAGCTCACACTGCATTGGCTTACAGTATCCTTCTATTAGAAATCCTTTGAAGTCTCCAGCCCCTAGATAAGAAATGTTGCGCACGACACCTGTTGCACATTGCCCACCTCCTTGCCTCGGTGATCTAATGGGGGTGAACTCCTTTTCTGTACACGACCCTTTACTACTGCGCAAGGCACAGCCCCCAACTGTGCACGGCCTACCTCTCTGCCCAGGTGACATAATAGGGTGACCCCCTTGCTTGTGACTCACATGATTATGTATCCCCTGTTACTAAGCCTATAGATGATGACCTCACTTACAACCCTGCCACCTGCTTGTACCTAATAAATACAGTTGCTTCTGGGCATTCGGGACCCCCAGTGATCTCTGCTCATAGGTTATATGGCCCCCCAAGTCCAGCTGCTCTTCACCAGTTCTTCAGTGTCCTGTCTTTTTACTTCTTAGATCCTGCCCCTCAGCATAGCATAAGGGACACCCCAAGACCCTGTGGGGCCCAATAGCCTCACACCTCAGCCACTCACTTGCTACTTCCCACATTTCATTTAATAGGAGACTAAGGAATGAGATATGAGGGGAAGTGTACAAACATCTTTGGGAAGTAGCACACTGAGGGCTTGCATGCCAGCTGTCATGCACTGGATCTTGGGCCATCAAGTCTCTAAAAGCCACAACTCTTCCCTTTGTAAAATTGGGACAAAAATATATACCTCCCTAGGATTGTTATGAGACTTAATGACAAAATTAATTTAAAAGTCCCCTGACTCATGCTGTATTTAAAAAATAATAAGCATTCTTTTCATAAAGTTGGAAACACTGTAATTATTAACAGCTGAGAATTAAATAAATGAATTACAAGACAGTACTATATGAAGCCATGCAAAAATCATTGTAGAAACTTTTAACATTGACAAATGTTCATATTATATTACCATTTCTCAAAGAATAGATAGCAAAGCAAAATATACACTCTGATGTCATTTGTGTTAAAGTATTCATTGGAAAAATATTGAAGAGATATATCAAAACATTAACATCAGTTCTTAGAATAATGGGAATAAGCATGATTTTAATTTTCTCTTACATTTTCCTATATTTTCAAAATTTCTACTAATTTTTTCATGTCCCGAAAAACACAAGGATTAATTAATTAGTGATTATTATTATATCACAAGTAATGTGGCATGTAAATTTATTAAATGGTAACTACTATTAGTTTATAATAAAATGTTAAGGCAAAATAGAAATATTCCCAAATAGCAATAACTCAACATAAATTTGCATTAAGTTTAAAGAGCTGTGAATAAATATCTTCCTAAGATACAGTTTTGATAGAAATATAGGTTGAAGTAGGATTTACCAGGTAAAAACAGAATGTAAGAATTTGGACCCAGATATTTATAACAGTTTAGGCCTTTATGATACCTTTATATTTAAGGACCTTTATATCTTATTATTCTATTTGAGCCCCATGACAACTCTGAGATTAGCAGGTATTATCTCATTCTTACAGATGAATAAGCTAAAACTCAGAGGTGTTAGGTAACTTGCCCAACGTCATACACCTTATTAATAAATAGAAGCTTAAATTTCAATCCAGGTAATCCAATTTGAATTCAAGGTTCATTTAGGCTTATCCCATATGTAAATTATAATCCTGGCATTCTAGAAGACTACTCCCCAGGGGTGGGACACGTCTAATTAAAGAGCCATCAGAGACAAGTTGAGAATCTGGAACAAGGTATTAACTTACACCAGGAAAGATTTGATCAGCAATTGAACACAGGGCCCATGAGTCATCTCTGTTCTCTAAATGGCTTAAGGAAGGAATAGTCTTAACTCAAGACTTTGAAGAAGGACGATATTAGATGCTGCTTTTAGCCACTAGAAGGAGAAGGAGTGATTCACACGGTTTTCTAGGAAATAAGGACACTAGTCAAGCAATTTGCCTAATAGTGAGATAAGCCAAGGTACAGCTTTAAAATACAGAGCGGAGGAAAGGAAGGAGAGCATAAGAACTAGAACAGGCAATCAGCCTTAACAATTGGCAAGTGCCAAGGAAATAAAAGAGGTAAGAGAAGCAGCCTAGGAGCAAGAAGAGGATCTTCAAGAATTAAAAATTAGAGCTATCAGTTGTGTCTCAGGGAATGGTAAAGATGGAGTCAACGAAATCAGGAAAGACTGGTCAGAGAACAAATTTTTAACAGTAGGCAGGGAACAGTACTGCCAACATGGGGTAGAAATTGCAAGTCCAGATTGGCTGCTGAGCAGAAACAGAATGCAGTGTCCCAAAGATCTCTGCCAAAAACATGAAGCATGAAAAATGATATGTATATGTATAACATATATATGTACACACTCACATACACAGAATAAAATTATATTTGAATAGCTATATTGCCTCATTGGGATGTGTTTTCATTTGTTTTTGCTTTTTGAAACATTTAAGAGATCCACTGTGGCTTGTGGAGGCAGAAACAGTGGAGACAGTACTTGTCACACAGTTTGAGAACCTCTAGAATAGCCAGAGGAGAGAATGGGTAACTGTGAAAGATGATCTCCTCCCATTTGCTTATGCTCTGCAATGGTTAGCAGAAGTGACGTTTGAACTACTAAGATGCTCCTCCATGAAGCTGACTGGAGTTTTCCCTCAAGAGAAAAATAGCTTAGTCATCATGGCAAACCATGGAACCTGAAAATATAATTGACTTAACCTTTCTTTCCCAACCCTATTCCCCAAGTCTTGTCCCCTCCACATTCCTACAACAGGCAAGGGCATCCTTTAACTAAAGGCTGTCATTCTGTTTACGGCATGTGATGATTTATGTACGCTGCCCAACCTAGAGTGTGAACTCTGTATGTCTCGCTTGCCCCAGCCCCCATCATGGTGTTGACATATGCAAGTATGTGTGGCATGTAAATGGATGTACCACAGAGGGGCAGGCAAATTAGTAGGAATGCCATGATTTACATATAAGAATAGCTGAAGATGTAAAAGAGAACAGGAGATTCAAAAAATTGGAGATGACGTGTAGATACTGATCTATTCCCAAGTGATGGGGGAAGAGGCATATGGAGGAAAGGCATCAAAGATAACTTCAGCAACATAAATTTTGCCTGTTTCGTATGTCAAGTTAGGCAAGCACCCAATAAGGGATACAACAGTAAGAGTAGGAGAATAATATGGGATGATAATATGGGAAGAATAGGGAGAAAAGGAGCTTGGAATATGACATTAAGGGAAAGATAAGTAACCAGTCCCGTAATGTTAACCTGACCAAAGGGCTGACGTATCACCATAGACAACTGCTAAACAAAGCCCAACAAATACAAATATTATAATATTGCAAAACCCAAAATAAACGTGTATTATATGTTACAGAACATGAACTATACCTGAGATCTTCGATTTCTTTTATATAACTATGAATCATATTACTAATCTCCTCATTTCCTTCACCTGAAAGACAAAATATGAAATAAAAAATTTCCTTTAAATTAAGACTCCAGCAAAACAGTAGAAAAAAAAAAAAAGTCAGGAAACAAAATAATTCTTTAAAACACAATTTTTACAGTAAATTTTCTATCCTTCATTATAAAGCAGACCATAAGATAATATGATACAAAGGGAACATTTTGTTTATATAATAATTTATTATTTTTTAAAATTAGGTATTCAACTTAAAACCACAGACTGTATACACAAACACTGGCATTTCTATTTCAACTATGCTAGGTAATTAGTGAACACAAAGAATGTTCCTTGCCGACCAGAAGTTAAACCCTCATTTATCCCACCCTATTCACATACCTGCTCTGGCAAGAACCTGGTTAGCCTGATCACTAACAAGCTGTGTGATTCTGGACCTCAATGCATCAACCGTCTCTTGCATGGCTTTAATTCTTACACGCAGGTTATTATTTTCAGTCTGTAGCATAGCATTCTCATGAAACATGTCATTGATGCTTTCCACACCCTCTTCGTCAATTATTCTTTTACCCTAGTAAAGGAAAATACGTCCTTGTTGGCTCGGGAACCAAGAGTTTTGTTTAAGCATACTCTATGACTATGCCTTTTATCTTACCAATCCCAAGGCAAAAGAAATTCTTTCCCCTCTAGTAGAACACTCCGCAATGCATTTGTTACTAAAGAATTGATTAGCCAGGTGCAGTGGCTCATACCTGTAATCCCAGCACTTTGGGAGGCCGAGGTGGGAAGATTACCTGAGGTCAGGAGTTCGAGATCATCCTGGCCAACATGGTGAAACCCCGTCTCTACTGAAAATAGAAAAATTACCCAGGTGTGGTACTGGGTGCCTGTAATCCCAGCTGTTTGTGAGACTGAGGCAGGAGAATCTCTTGAACCCAGGAGGTGGAGGTTGCAGTGAGCAGAGATCACTCCACTACACTACAGCCTGAGAGGGAGTCTCCACCTCAAAAACAAAAATATTATTGAGTAGGAAAACTTTTGTACAAACAGTTGTTAGGTTAGACTGAATATAGTTAAAGACTACCCACAAAGAAAACTAGAGACTCACCTCCAAAAGGAAGGAGGCCATGATTATGATAACCAGAGACACGTATGTGTAAGCTAACACAAAAAGGCATTATTGTGTTCAGAACGTGCCCATCTTAGATGTATCACAAACTGCAAAGTCAAATTCATTTGCTTACTGTTTTGTACTCCATGAGCTCCATCTGAAGTCGTGTGATTTCACTACGAAGTGCATTGATTTGCTGACTAGCTCTGTCCTGATTGACCATAACCTTGTTCTTGATATTTCTAGCTCGATTGGCATATTTCAAGGTGTTTAACGTTTCCATAAAGTCTCTGTCTGAAGGGCTGACACATGCTATCATGATTGTTTGGCTGAAAGTTACAAATAATAATTAGGCTTACAGATAAAAGCAACTAAAATACTAAAATGATCATTTTTAAACTCCTGCCATTTGAAGAGTATTTTCTCTTCAAGATACCAAAAAAAAAAAAAATTGAGCAAATTTAAAAGCTCCTGTACTTTAAGGCTGTCTTAAAGAAAAAGATTTTGTTTACTTTGGGGAAACGAATTTATATTATTTGCCTGTGACCTTGAGAAAGCACAAGCACAAACATTTATTTCTTACCTCTTTGCTAAAAAGATTTGAAACAGCACATAGTAATTCTAAAGTTAAACTATCTACAATATATTAAATTGAAAATCAAAAACCATTTCTTTCATTATTTTATTCTTTCAGTATTTTAAAAATTTATTATTTAATCACCCATATCCTGACTTTTGATGTCAGCAAAGAATTGCACACAAAATCAAATCACAGTGGAACAAAAAGGGTACTTGGTATATTCTTATGTTTCATTATATAAACTGTCATTTGTGATTGAATGATCAGAACTCCAGCTTCTGACCAGATTACACAGGAAAAGTGAGAAACATTACTTTACGGTCATGATAAACTGATTTAGCCATCAAAAATTAGGATAGTGAAATGCTAAGTATGCCCCAATTACTATGTTTGTCAATGAAACAGACGTGGAGATTCTAATGGACACTCACAAACTAACTTAAAAAAATGTGCAGAAACTGCAATTAAGGAGCTGTCTACTTATCCTGGTAGAAAAATCAATGCCTATCAATCATAATCTTAGCCTCCTAATCTCTTGCTTCCAATCTTTTCTTTCTACAATAACCTCAACACAGTACTTGTAGGTACCCTTTTAAAAGAGTTCCCATTCCACATCTTTTTCCTACAATTCTTGTTTACCCTTACTGTTACTATTATTTAATAACCAAGGTATCACCTAATCCAAGAACTGAATCCTCAGTTTGTCTGTACCCTTTCTGTTTCCTCACACCTTTTGCATATCTCTTTTGCATTCATTATATTATTATTATTATGTTGAAATTTTATAGACCCCAAAACTCTTACATTTTAAATTCTTAAAGGACAGGGATTATCAAGTGTTATTTATCAGTGTATTTCTAAACATATAACACAACATTTAAACCAATATTAGGTCATTAACAATTGTTTGTGGTGTGTGTCATGTGTACATAATATTTACTGGGGGTCAGAAAGTTAAAAATAATTCATGCCATTTTAGTTTTCTCTTTTGATAAAGAAAATAAGGTAATTCAGTAAGCATGAGGATTATGGATGTTGATTAGAAAATAGGGCAACTTGAAGTGTGGTCCCCAGTCTAATGCCAGTCTGCAAATTATTTTTACTTAGGTAAAATTGAGAAAAATATATATATATTAGCCTTCTTTGACCCATAACACTTTGAGTAAGCACAGGTACATACATTTATTTCCCACTTCTTTACAAAAAATGTTTAAAGTAGTGCAGAAATTGCAAGTAAGCACTTTAGAAACTTCTACAACACTTGAACTTCCTGTAATCAATGACCTCCTGTCACTGAATATAGATCAGATCAAGTGTTTTCAAACTCCCATGGGGAGTCACAAATGGGACAAGCTCTGTATGGTCACGAACAATATTAACCCACCACGAATTGGAAATAGGGGAAGGACTCGCCTCTAACAAATACTTTGAGAAGCACTTGGATCACAGGCTTAAGAAGGATAGTGAAAGTCAAGATAGAGAGAAACAGACTAGGATCAACTATACAGGGAAAAGGTCGTATATTAAATAAAACCCAAAATGTATAAATTTCAAGAATGATTCTATTTATGAAAAACTCAAAGAAAATATTAAAGCTATTTATTTTAAAAGTTCACACAAAAACCACAATTCTGTTTTAAAGGAAAATATATTATTTAAATGTTTTATTATGTTGTGTTCTATGCATCTTATAAATTAAGTTATACATCTGTAAGAAAATACATCACAATGTTGGCAGTAGTTACTTCTAGGTATTAGAAATATAATTAATTTTTTTTTCTTTTTTTTTTTTGAGACGGTCTCGCTCTGTCACCCACACTGGAGTGCAGTGGCATGATCTCAGCTCACTGCAACCTCTGCCTCCTGGGTTCAAGCAATTCTCCTGCCTCAGCCTCCCAAGTAGATGGGATTGCAGGTATACAGAACCATGCCCAGCTAATTATTTTTGTTTTTGTTAGTAGAGACGGAGTTTTGCCATGTTGGCCAGGCTGGTCTTGAACTCCTGACCTCAGGTGAACTGCCCACCTCGGCCTTCCAAAGTACTGGGATTATAGGCATGAGTCACCCCGCCTGGCTAGAAATATGACTGATTGTTATTCATGCTCTATACTTTGCTGTATTTTCCAGAATTGTTGCCATAAACTGCTTATGATGTTATATTAAACACTATAAATGTAAAAAAGCCAGGTCGATTTTTAAAAAGACACTAAATTATGCACATAAACATATGGAGCTCATTTTCAAAAATATCCTTGGTCTCATTTTTCTTTTAAGCTTAATTTGTATGCACTTCAAAAAATGAAGATATTTTGCTCTCCAAGGCTTACACAAAGTACAGTGCTTTTGCATTAGGAATGCAATCCTAAAATTTTAAGCAAAAATTGAGGTACACAAAGAAAGGAATTAGAAGGGGTAATCTTCTTTGAGGGGTTACCACCCATTAAGGAAATGGATGAGGAACACGAGACTATTTAGCTATTGCCTGTCTAAAACTCAACAGAAATTCAAGACTGACAGTGAAAATATCTTAGACTATTTACAAGGCAAGGAAACTTTTAAAAGTATCAAAGTTTTCAAGATTTAACTTGTAAAGGGATGACATTTATAATCTCTGCTTTGTTTTATAGTTAAGAAATAAAACAAGGAAAAGCTACAATTTAGAAAACCAGAAAAAATTTACACTTGGCCAAAAAAATGAAAATTTTTATTGTTATAATAAGACCCCTCTTAATACCGAAGATCAAACTGAAAATGTAGAACACAAGCAGGAAATACGTGATAGTGGAAAGAAAACTGCTTCCAGACGTAGGATGTGCTGGAAGAGATGTGAGTTAAGACAAATGCCAATATTACATAAAGGGAAGAAACATAAAAATGACAATGTTGTATTCTACAAAACAGAACTTTATTTCTAAACCAAATGGATTATAAACTTAAATTGATTTCATATTATCCAAAATTATTCGGATAATAGTTGTATATATGGTTTAGATCTGTGCCCTTGCACAATCTCATGTCAAATTGTAATCCCCAATGCTGGAGGTGGGGTCTGGTGAGAGGTGATTAGATGTTGGGGACCAATTTCCCTCTCGGAATTGTATTCATGATAGAGTTCTCAGGGGATCTGGTTGTTTAAAAGCGTGTGCCCTCCCGCTCCGTCCTCCTACTCCAGCCATGTGAAGTGCTCACTCCCACTTTGCCTTCCGCCATCACTGTAAGTTTCCTGTGGCCTCCCAGAAGCCAAGCAGATGCCAGAATCATGCTTCCTGTAGAGCCTACAGAACTGTGAGCCAATTAAACCTCTTTTCTGTATAAATTATCCAGTCTCAGCCACTTATTTATGACAGTGCACTAACAAACTAACACAGTTGTTTAAAAAGAAACTTTTGCAAGCTTAAATATTAGATTCATTGTTTAGCATCTAATAATCTTTTCAGTAAATATGATGTTAGATTATTGCTAACACTAAAATAGATACACTGTGGTTGTTGTTAACTTGTTGAATTGTGCTAAGATTGAATTTAAATGCCAAAACTGTTTACATTTGTAAAGCCAACATGTTTAAAGAGGGGAATACATTACCAAAAAAACAAGTGTTTAGCTGATGAAACATATCAGAATGGTGCAAGGTAAGAGAAAGCAAGAATGTCAGTGATATTGGCAAATAACTAGCCAACACTGTATTTCATTCAGAGGACATTAAGAAATTTTCCCACTTATAAAAAAAATTTGAATTTTTAGAAGACTGTACAAAAAAGTACCAATAATATTTTAATTACTTTGTAATTACTTAGAAAACAGTATTTGCTTTTTCAACAAAATTTTATTAGGTATCTACTCTGTGCTAAGTACTTAAAGCAGAAACTATGATAATAGAGAAAGTCCCCATACTATTGACTTAATATACAAGCTAAGTGACCTTGAATAAATTACCTAATCTCTCTATATTTCATTTTCCTTATCTAGAAAATAGAATAATACCTACACCTCAAGGGATGCTAGAAAGATTATGTGAAATAACATACAAAATTACACATTTGATGTTCTTAATAAGGATTAGTTCCTCATCCTATTAGTTTGCTTTATAATAAAAGCAGTTCTTATAAATCACCTTATAAGTTTACTTAATAATGAATAATCAAAACTCTGAGTAGAGGATAATAATCTATGCATACCTGTTACCCCCAAGGGAATCCTGTAGTAGTCTTGTTAGCTTGGAATCTCTATAGGGGACATGGGTGGCCCTCTTGCTCTTGTCTCCCAAAGCACTGATTACATTGCCCAGTGCCAACTAAAAGAAAGAGAAAGAAAGACAGCAAAATGATACACATTTACTAATTATAACACTTTTAAATAAAGAAAGCTTATAGAAAATAATATAGGGACATAATAGAATTCAGAATATTTGTGTTTGGCGTTATTTTACATCTATAATCAGCAGTACTAAAAATTTAGTACATATATATATTAGTACTATATATAATACCATATGTATATTTTAGTACTATATATGGTATATATAAACACACATATCCATAACTCACAAATGCTTAAACTTCTATTCAGAGGTTTTTTGTTTTTTTTTTTGAGACAGAGTCTCACTCCACTGCCCAGGCTGGAGTGTAGTGATGTGATCTTGGCTCACTGCAACCTCCACCTCCCAGGCTCCAGTGATTCTCCCTACCTCAGCCTCTCGAGTATTGACGATTACAGGGCCTGCTACCATGCCCAGCTAATTTTTATATTTTTAGTAGAAATGGGGTTTCACCATGTTGGACAGGTTCTTCTCAAACTCCTGATGTCAGGTAATCCCTCCCAAAGCGCTGGGATTATAGGCATAATCCACTGCACCCGGCCTTATTCAGAGATTTTTCTTTCAAAATAGAAATATTATAAGATTGACAACTTTAGTTATCCCTAGAATTATCACAGCATCAGCCTATGTCTCCAGAAAATTGTCCATGTTACAAATTCTTTTCCTCAACTCAATGAAAAAAATAAAAAGTTAGTTTAACAGTTTGATGAAAACTTTCATTTTACAATACAGTTCACTATGAGAAAATAAAATCTTTTTAATTACAATTAAAAAATCAGTATGATTTCTCTGAACAAGGTATTCCTATGGAAATATATCCATCCATAGAAATACAATAAGACAGGCCATACATGGTGGCTCACCCCTGTAATCCCAGAACTTTGAGAGGCTGAGGCAGGTGGAGCACCTGAGGTCAGGAGTTCGAGACCAGCCTGGCCAACATGGTAAAACCCCATCTCTACTGCAAATACAAAAATCAGCCAGGCATGGTGGCATGTGCCTGTAATCCCAGCTACTCAGGAGGTTGAGGCAGGAGAATCACTTGAACCTGGGAGGCAGAGGTTGTGGTGAACTGAGATCATACCATTACACTCCAGCCTGGGCGGCAGAGTGAGACTCTATCTCCAAAAAAAATAAATAAATAAAAATAAAAAAGGAAAAGAAACAAATACAATAAGATATGTGTCAGCATCCAATTATTTAAAAACTAGCCAAATTACAGAACTCTGTAGTCACTCCTCCAGCCACCCTGCTGTTTTTCCTACTGTCACTGAATTATTACCTACAAGATAAACATTATCCAAAATGTTGTTCACACTAGCAATCAGTAATGCAAACATCTACAATCATGACTTTGTTAAGAGAAATAAGAGATCATGCAGGGAGTGGCAACAGGATCACACTTTGTCATAGTTCCCTCTTTTCAGAGTGGCTTTCGGCATAAGCAATGGTTATATTGAAACTCTACTAGATATTGTCTCAACATGCTTCAAGAACCTAAAGAGGAAAACAAAGCAATGGCTTTTGTCTTTTCCTGAGAGCATGAATGTAACCACCACAATGATTTTATCTCCTAAGAAACTCAAAACAATACGCAAAGTCCAGAATCCAGGCATGCCCTTTTACATAACATTTACCCACATGGTTGGACCATCAAGATGAGTATTAGAGTTGGAAGGTCTGGCTGTCTCTAATTAGCCTTGGTTAATAATTTCCACACAGAAGGGTCATAATGATACAGGAGCAAATGCTGGGGGGTGATTAATGGGAGGAAAGCAGACATGACATATTCTGTACCAGTGAGAAAAGTATGACAGTGAGGGAGATCTAACCTAATCCACTCCATCTTGCCTTTAATCTCTAAACTGCCCTTGTTCATTCCTGGGCATAGGCTGAGCTAACTATAGGAGGAATTTAGTTTATAGTTTAAAGAATTTTGAAAAGATGATAACAGCCTTTTCCTGAAACAAACCTTCTTCTTCCCTGAGGATCAGCACACCTTTGCAAAACTAAAAATTAGCCACAAGATTAAAAATATTGATTTAAGAATCATGCAGCCAGAGGCCATGAGATTCCTAACCTCTCCAACTGCTCCTATGGATAAGATCATTATTGTAAAACCTAAGATTGGTATTTGAGATATTTTTCAGACCCTGCATTCTAATGCAGCGGCTGGTGCCACACAGACTGATAATCTGGCTCAACTAGTTCTATAATCCCACCCAGAAACAGAAGACAGCAAGAAGAACCCACTTAGACCACCTATGATTTCAGCCTTCACTCCCCACTCCCTTAGCCCCCTCATTTGTCAAATTATACTCTAAAAAACTATAGTCTCTGGATTTCTAGAGAGACTAATTTAATAAAACTCCACTCTGCTATTTAGCTGGCTCTGTTTGCATTAAACTTTTTCTCTACTGCAATTCCCATCTTGATTAATCAGCTCTATCTGGGTAGCAGGCAAAAGAAATCCATTGGGTGGTTACAACTCTGATGCTATTGGCATTGCAGAAATTTAGAGATGCCATTACTTTTGTGCAGGCACAAATGTCAGTTTTTTAATGAAGATAATTAAAAAAAATTTAATACACAAAAATTTGCTCTAAAATATTTTCTTCCTTATAATGAAGGTTTATGCTAACTAAATCACAAGGAGTTTTCCAATCAAAATACCACTAGGTGGCATGGTATTAAAGTTAATTCTTAATATAATCTAGAAAAATTATCGTTTTTAAAAAGTCATTACTTTTTAAATAAAAAAAAATTTATTATAATTTCCAATGTTAATAAAATGACTGCCACAAAATGTTATCAAAAGGCTACTTTGAAGGTCTTCACCCATGAAATAACTTAATATTAAATTTTGGGCCAGGTACAGTGGCTGGTGCCTGTAAACCCAAGCACTTTGGGAGGCTGAGATGAGTGAATCTCATGAGCCCAGAAGTTTGAGACCAGACTGGGCAATGTGGCAAAACCCAATCTCTACAAAAAATGCAAAAATTATCTGGGTTTGGTAATGCTTGCCTGTGGTCCCAGCTACTAGGGAGGCTGAAGTGGGAGGATCAATTGAACCCATGAGGTCAAGGCTTCAGTGAGCCGTGATCACGCCACTATACTCCAGCCTGGGTGACAAAGTGAGACTCTGTTTAAAAAAAATCTGATAAAGGACTGGTAACAACAATGTATAAAGAACTCTTAAAACTCAAAAATAAAAAAAAAAAAAAAAGATATAAATAAATAAATAATTTAATTTTGGCAATATATTATTAAATGTGGAAATAATTTTTCAAATGATTTGCACATATATATATATAATTTTCTGCACATATAAATTTTAGTACAACTAAATTTACATACCTGAAGATAATCTGTAATATTAAAAAAAGAAAAATGCCTACAATGTGAGATCAGAGATTCAGTGCATTACTAATAATTTTTCTATAATTTTCATTTCTCAGTTCAGTGTCTGAAGGATTTCCTTATGGGTATTACATATTACAAAAGACAAAAAGACAATAGAAAAGCTCTGATATATTCTCAGCACAAAGCCTTAATCTTACAAGTCCACAGTTGATAGATATGCCTTCTTTTGCCCTCTCGCCTGTAGCTCCAGTACGCTTCAGTCTTTCCGATCCTGCGAGATCAACAAAATGGAACTTTGCAGTCAGGGTTTCAAATTCATTCATCTGTGCTGATTCAGAAATAATTTTGTTATCAGTTGCATTGTCCTGAAATTAAGAAAAATAATTGAAAACATTTTATTAATGTGATATTAAATATCCTCCAAACCTATCTTGCATTCATCCCATGTAGACATATAGATACAACCAAAGAAACAGACATAAGGCCAAATAAATAATAAATTCAAAAATGTCTGCTGGCATTTAGAAATTTAAAGTCAGAAAAAAGCTAAACAGTCAGAAGTCAACTATTATCAACTGAGGCTATGCATATGCTAATGAAGGGAAACCTATAGCATATAATCCACAAAAGTAAAGGGTCTCAGGTGATGACATCAAACGCCATATGGCCACAGCATGCTTTTTGGTTTTGCAGACATATATACAATTTTTTATTTCAAGATCTTACATGGCTGACCGGCTTCAACTTAAATAAGATCAGAAGAGGAAATTAGAAAAAAGAATGACTAAGTGAAGAGAATTTGGCTGAAACACATTCTCACAGGAGTCATGTGGTTTAGGGAGATAAAAATTAAAAGTTTAAGAAATTAGAAGTAATAACTCACAGCATCTATTTGGGGACACACTCTGGTTTGACACACATGAATGGTAAAAATGGCATGTGAACGAGAGCTCTGAACATTCATCTGGGTACTGGCAGTTGTCCGGGATAAAGCACCCAACTTCAAGCACTGCATCATCTGGTAAGGGAGAAGAAACAACGGACTTTACTTAAACAATTACTTAAACAAGATGCTATACAATCCAAAGTCTGAGGTAATGGCCAAAAACCCACCATATTAAGGGATATAAAAGATGTGGATTTTCACATTATTAGTTTAGTTACAGGCACTTTTTGAGATTAACTTCTCAGTATAATAGTGTATTATTTTTTAAATAGAGGAAAACACTGAGATTCCATTGTTTGCCATTTGCTGACATTTGCAGTTTCCATTCCAAAACTGTTACAGTAGAACACTTTGGTACAAACTGAGCAATAACTTGAATTATTCAGGCTCTTCTCTATCTTCCCTTAAATTTTTTTTTTTTTTTTTTGTAATTTTTCTTAACAATCTCCCTTTAGGAGCCATGATACAGTTCTACATAGGTTAAAGCAAAAAGTACAAAAGGATTGTGGTCTCATCCTTCACCATCAGTTGTCTGACCCTCTTTCTCTAGCTGTGAATGAAAACTATTCATAAATTGCCTTAGATTCTTTTGACACTATGACAAATATGCTTGCTTTATCATAACCTTGATATTTTTACACTAATACCCTGATTGTTTAAAATGGGGAAATAAGACAAGATTTTAATTCCATGTCATGCTTTAGGATACAAATTTCATATCTTGATCTCAAGCAGACTATCAGCAAAGTTGACTATTTAAATAAAGCCAACTGTGCTGTTTTAACTACAACATAAATATTACCTCTGATTCTGTATTCACATTACGTGTTGTAACGCCCACAGTATAAATTCCTCCAGTTGAATCTTCATGAATTCTTATATTTGATTTTTTATTTTTTGCATCAATATCACGAGTGGTATCAAATAAGTCAAGGACCTCTTCATTATAGAGCTATCAAAAAGAAACATCAGAAATCTAATTTTAGCAGAAATTGTCTGGGTAGTTGTTATAATAACACATTACACAATGTTTTCCTTCATACAAAATTTTAAAGTTCTTTAAAATTACACATTTTTTTCAAAATAACACATGAAAATGAATGAGGCAATTATTATAACAATTATAAGTAAATGCCAGATTTATTTACAAGAGTAAGAATAGGAAGTGACTTAATCATGACTAATGGGTTGAGGACTAGCTAAAATGATCTACTAATCTTTTGCAAGAGATAATCAAATATTTGCAAATACAGGCAAACCCTAGAAACATGTGCCAAAAGCAGACAAATCTTAAGGTTCAGAATATTTGAAGAATTGTTACTACTTGAGCTAAAAGCATATTTCCTATTGCCCTGAAACCTTTCTCAACACATTGAAAGATTAACACTTAGCATGTTTGCAAAGTCAGCAACAGTATTAGTGTTTCTGTATCAAGAGTGGCTGAAAAAACCCAGATAACTCCTTAGAACAGGATATACACACCTATTTTTCTATCAGTATGTTTTAAAGTTACAATGCCTAACAACATTTTGGAGGGTGAAAGGGAAGATGGAATAAGTTTCTTTTCTTATTCTACCATCTTTTACTTTCCTTAGAAATACATAGTTACATTCTCTTTGGTTTTTACTAAATAAGAATATCCATTAAAACCAGTAGTAAAAAAAACTGATACTAATTTTTCTATTTTGCACCAAATAATGCTGAGTAAAATGTTTGATCAATGACAAAAATGATTAGCCCATTGATTAGGTAATTTAGACTAAATACTCTTTGTACCAAGAACCCAGAATTATGCCACCGTCCACCTAAGTGCAATATTGCTCAAATCCTAGGTGTCCTTAGTGTTATTTTCCTTCTATGAGACTAGATGGCCTAAATTAATCTGAACTCACCACAACCTTTGGATATTACATCAAAACATCCATCTTCCTATGAAAGGATAAAATTTCTTCCACCAGATAAACACTACAACCTCACACCTATTATCTCTCACATATTTCCCCTACTTTTGGCTGTAGTCATTAAGTTCCTACCACTTTGTAAACCTGTCTAAATTACAACAGTAATTGACCTTTATCTATTAATAAAAAGAAGGCTGGGCTCACACCTGTAATTCCAGCACTGTGGGAGGGTGAGGTGGGAGAATCGCTTGAGGCCAGGAGTTCCAGACCAGCCCAGGCAACATGGTGAAACCCCATCTCTGCTAAAATTACCAAAAGTTAGCTGGACGTGGTGGAGCACGTCTGTAGTCTCAGCTATTCAGGAGGCTGAGACACAAGAATCACTTGAACCCAGGAGGTGGAGGCTGCAGTGAGCCAAAATGGTGCCATTACACTCCAGCCTGGGTGACAGAGTGAGACTTTATCTCCAAAAAAAAAGAGGTTCTTAAATAAACAATATTAATTGTTATTTTACTCTATAGATACTGGTCAAGTGTTTATAATCTTAAACATCACTTCCTACAAGTAAGGAAAACATTTCTATTATCTAATGTTAATTTACTCAAACAACATTTATTGAGTACTATATACAAGGCACTGAGAAGCCAACAATATAAAATCATAAGTACTTATGGTCTATTAGAACAAAATTTAAAAGAAATTAATGCCAAATTGGATTATTACCTCTAAGAATTGGGCATTGACTTTAAAATCTGGAGGAGGAAGCCCATTTTTCATTGCTATGTGTTTTTTTTCTTCAATACTCTTAAAAAGATGTTTAACAGCTCGAGAAATAATACCCTGTTCTTCCTCAACAATGTTAACATCAAATCCTGTTCCCATTGTGTATGTTTTACCAGCTCCAGTCTAAACAAAAGAACAGAGAAAGATTAGTGTTCAACCTTAACATAACCTTAAGAAACAAAAATGAAAACACAACTGAATTGATGTTTCTGAAAAGTTGCAATTCCTACAAAAATAATATGGCACTTACTTGTCCATAAGCAAAAACTGTAGCATTGTATCCTTCAAAGCAACCTTCAATTAGTTTTTCTATACATTGAGTGTAGATCTGCTCTTGCTGGGAGTCAATGTCAAATACATAGTCAAAAGTAAAAGCCTTATCTTTCCCTAGGAAGACCTGAGGCTCTCCTGGTGTGACAGATGTACAAATATGGCATCCTTCAATCTTCTCTTTGGCAAGCTGTGGTCTTATTCTGTGAGAAATAATCAGAAGAGAAAAAAATAAAATAAATGGCAAAAAAAAAAAAAAACTCTCAAAAAATAGGACTTAAAAATTCTTGGCAAAATCTTTTTTAAAACACTAATGTAATTAAGCTGCTGCTTATTCAGTTGAAAAATATAAATAAATTGAATTATAATCAACAAATTTCAATATATGAGATGACTTACTTAATCCTAATGAGTTACTTAACAATTCTCCAAAATCATGAAGAAAAGTAAAATTTATCTTAAAATTAGATACTTATCCAAGTGAATACTTCTTATAAACTCTGTGAGAGGTCGACATTCAGTCCAATAAATTCTGCTACTAAAATGCTTCTTGATATTATTATTGTTTTAGATTTTTTCTCTTTATTTCCAGTGATAATAATATGGAAAAATAAAAAAGCAAGGACATTTATTTATCTTAATGTCTTGATGCCCTTTACTCATCTCTTTTGCTAACACTTCACCAGTGGTTTCTGAACTTATTTGACCATTGTGTTCTGTCAGCGTAACATGTTTAAGCATGTTATAATTCCCACAATATATATCTATTCATTTATAAATAATATTCATGTTCTACTATATTGATTTGTCATATATTGAAATACTGTCATCTCTCAGTATCCATGAGGGATTGGTTCCACAACTCCCTATGGACACCAAAATCCAAAGACGTTCAAGTCCCCGACATAAAATGATGTAGTATTCACATCTAACTTACACACTTTCTCCAGTATATTTTAAATCATCTCCAGATCGCCTATAATATCTAATACAATGTTAATGATATGTAAATAGTTGTCATACTGCATTGTTTAGAGAATAGTGATAAGATCACTTATAATACCTAATACAATGTTAATGATATGTAAATAGTTGTCATACTGCATTGTTTAGAGAATAGTGATAAGATCAATTATAATACCTAATACAATGTTAATGATATGTAAATAGTTGTCATACTACATTGTTTAGAGAATAGTGATACAGACATGCGTCTGTACACGTCTAGTACAGATGCAAAAATCCATTAATTTTTCTGAATATTTTCAATCCAGTCAGTTGAATCTGTGGTTGTGGAACCCATGAACATGGAGGGTCAACTGTATATACAAAAGCAGGATTTTTAAAATAAATAAATTAAAAATAAATATTAGTGAAAGTTCTAATATCTTCTCTCCAAAATGTAGTGCATTTTTATGAGTTTGTCTTTCCTCCACTTGGAAGTCCACTGCACTACACCCACCCCACATCGCCACCCATCCACTTGAATCCAACACCTTCCTGTTCCGTCTTCTCTCTCAAATTTCAAAACTGATTTTCAAAGAATAAAAGTAAATATGAAAATATGTTTATAACAGAACCAAAATCTAGTCCTATTCTGTATGCTCTATAAACAGGACAGACCATCCTGGAATATCTACTACTCACTTACTGTACCTAAGTTTTTAAAGAGATTCCCTACTTGCCATGGAGAAAGAGAAGTCGTTTAAGGAAGAAAGGCAAGACAACCACAAATGAAAAATATAAAATGAAATCAGGCATGGTGACTCATGCCTATAATCTCAGGACTTTGGGAGGCCAAGGCAGGCGGATTGCTTGACGTCAGGAATTTCAGACAAGCCTGACCAACATGGTGAAACTGCGTCTCTGCTAAACATACAAAACTTAGCCTGACATGGTGGTATAGCCTGTAATCCCAGCTACTCTGGAGGCAGAGGCAGGAGAACTGCTTGAACCCAGAAGGTGAAGGTTGCAGTGAGCTGAGATCATGGCATTACACTCCAGCCTGGGCAACAGAGAGTAAGAATCCCTCTCAAAAAAAAAAAAAAAAAGAAAGAAAAGAAAAATATAAAATGATCAAGATAGGTCAAGGAACAGATTTTAAAGGAATCTGGTCTCATAGCCTTATTTTCTGAAATAATAATAATAATAAAAAACCTCAGGTCAATAGAGGTAAAACAAGTTCATCTATTTATTCGAGATAAAGCCAAGACTAGATCACCTAACTTTAACTCTTTCCAATTCATCAAAATAAAATTCAATAGGAAGAATAGGAATGACAATAAAAAGGGAGGATTGAATTTCTGCAAACCTGGTTTTCTAAAATAGAATTTTGTATACCCACAAAATATGTTTTGTGAATAATATGTGTTAAGTAAAGAATATGCAATTATTTTTTCTCCCCTATGATATTGGTATTTTTCTTTAATAAAGTCTTCAGCTTTGTTTGTTTGCTGTAATGGAATGTACTAATCAATGTGGAGCTATCCAGGTAATGAGGCAAGAGCAATGGAGTGGCCAGCAGGAAACCAGAGTTTTACTACTTGTCATTCCATATGTATCATGTGGTCTTCTCTCAGAGCATCAATTTCCTCAACTGTAGAGGAAAACTATAATTTCCAAGATTCCTTTTAGATCTAACACTATTTAACTGTAGGATACTGCATCATAGAAAAGGGAATGCTGGAAATAATATTTGTGTACTGTAATACATATTAAATATTATAGCAAATAAAGAATTTCTCATAATTTCTTGTAGCTATGCACACAGACTATAAAAACAGCCCATGGTAGTAGCAGCTTTGGGTTTCTGGTTCCACATATTCTAGATGAGTGGTGTTTCTCTAAATTAATAATTTTTTTTTCCCAAACTCCTCTTCTCCTATCTCACTTCATTTAGTTATGTGAAGGAAACCACAGCAAAAAGCCCAGTCCTCTTTAGGAAAAATCACCATCTTGATAGTTGCCATGACAGAATTGGGAGAATCAGAAACAATGTCAATTTGATGTCACTTCCTCCCTCTTCCCTATTCCACCTCTCTAATCTAAGGGCTATTACTTCTCTCTGAAATACATCAGCCCGCCAAGTTATTTTCTTCCCCATCAACACCACCCTAATGAAGGTCATCATTAACTCTTACTTAGAATATTGCAAAAGTCTTCTAACCAGTCTTCCTGTGTCAACTCTTGCCCTCACCAACCTGTTCCACATACTGTAATATCAGTAACTTGTAAAACAGGAAGTTGGTCAGCTCACTACCCTGCATAAAACCCTTGAGTTCATCTCTAAATCCCTCTGTTTTGCCATGCTCCGTCTTTGCATTCAAGAATTTTCGTTTGGTAGCAGTGGTGATGGTTTATTTTAAGCAGTTTCATTACCAGCTATGCTCTCTCTTGTTTCTATGCCTCTAACTACATTATTCCTTTTTCCTAGACACTCTTCTCCACCCTTCCAATTCCCATCTCCTTAACCTGCCTGAACATATATCTTTTGATATCACTTCTTTCAGAAGCTCACACAAACTTTGCATTTCAACATAAAGTTCTGTCTGCACTCAGGCTGTTCTCTCTCCTGAAAGCTACCTCATTAACTCCAGATCTCTGCTTTTTCTACCAGGTTTATGGCTGCTATACTACTCTGTGAAGTTTAATAAATCCTATGTAATTAAAAAGGTAAAAATAAACATAACTCTCTAATGAAAAGGAGTATTGGGCTACTACTTAATATCAGTGTGCCATTAATTTTAGGTAAGTGATTATAACCATAGGCTAACTTATTAAAGTTAAATTTCATTTCGACATAACAAAGAAAAACCAGGTGCCATTTGAATTGCAGATATGATAGCCAATTTTAGAATGGTAATGTCACTCAGAATGTCTTTAACTTACTCTCCTAACCTCTACTCATCTGGTTATTATTCTTGCTAATGACAAGATAGATGTCATGGGTGATGCACAATTTCATCCATTTACACAGATGGAGCAGAGAGAGTGATTTTAAAAGCTAACAAGACGGTGGAAGCTTTTCTCCTGGATCCAAGCAGTGGCAATTTTCCAGCAGGTCTGAGAAAGTCACACCTAGGAGGGAATGGTGTCCCACACATGCAGATGAACTGGAAGCTGACTATACTTTAAAGACTAAGGATATGTTCACTTTTTTGATTCCTTTTCAAAAATTAGTATTTTTAAATCTCCAAATCCCTAAATTAATACTCAAGTCAAGAATTCTCATATGAACACCCAACCCAAGCCAATTCATCTGCTTTATGATTGCTGAGTTTGAAACCTAGCTACAAACCTGAATTTCAAAACTTTTACTTGAGGCTATAATATAGACAAAATATGCCTAATCTTATGTAAAAGAGAAAATGGTAAATATAATATTTACAACTTTGGATATTTTGAAATATCTTCTTTCTCAGTATTTTTCTGTAAAATAATAAGACCATTAAACACACGCATCTAATCTCAACACTAAGAAATCATCAGTATTAACGTTTGGATTAACTAATGTTAATCAAACTGACTGACACTAAGAAATAACAAAGCCAAGTAGATTTTTAAAAATGTATTATTCTACAACTAGATGTATTTAAAACTGCTTTTTAAAGAAAAACAATTATGGACAAAAACTGAATTCTTATTTCTCCATTAGCAAATGATTCTTTGAAGACAGAGAATATATCTCATTCATTCCTAAAATAATCTACAAATGTTCACTGACTTACTCCTATAAACTATACTAGGTAAGAAAATAGTATATTAATGCATGATATATGATAATTACAATAATATAATATCACTGTACTCTGTCACTAGGAACTTGTTCTTGAACAAGCATTTAAACCATGTTACATCTCCGTTTTCTAATCTGTAAGATAGGGAACTTGGCTTTACCAATTCCAAGTTTAAATTCTATTTTAATTAATCCTTAAAGAAAAATAAACCAAAGTTTCCCTATACTGGCTTTTAAAAGGTTGAAATAAACTACTTTTTTCCCCCCGCCATATACTATCCACCAGCACTTCTGCTGTTTGTTCCTTATTTCTTCACGATTCCTATTGTATAACAAATGCTGCTGTGGACATAGGGCAAAGAACTACTTCATTTATAAAAACATTATCATGGACTCGTTGTGGAAGGAATTAGTGAAGATTAGGGGAGATTCTGAAGCTAGATTCAGGAAATGTCTTAAAACTGAGCCCTGCTTTCTGTTCTTTGCCTTTGCATAACCAAAAGTGGTTTTAGTAATTGAATGTATTTAAATAGGCCAAGAGGACATGTTTTCAGATATCCTAAATAAAACAAAAATTTTTAAATAAAACATTTTGGGGGAAAGGCTTATACTTGCCACCTTTTCAACTAGAGTTTTAGTCATGAAATTTAGCAATACTGAGTTTATACATTAATTCTGCCACATACTGCTATTAAGAGGCCATTGATCACAACCTTAGAGTTCCTGCACATTCCTGCTGGGTATGCCAAGAATGCAAGACCCTGACCGCTCTTTTCATGAGTCATTTCTCAAGGTTGTGTTTGCAACAAGCAAACTTTAAGGACAAGGTAATGTCTTCATGACAGAGCTGGCTTGTTTCTACTTACTATAGCAGTGGTTAATCCATAGGCTCAATGTTTCTCAATGCCCACTTGCTTGCACAGCTCTCATAATCAATCCATTGGTGTTATCAGCACTGCCCCCAATGGATTGAGAGGGAACGGAGAACCAGGTAAAATCAACATGAAGCTCATATTGCTGATTGTACCATAAGTAATAAAAGTCCTTAGTCTCTAATAAGGAGTTTTGTATCTTCTGCCACTATTTATGATATAGTAATGGGTTAGCTTGCTAGCTTGTAAATAGAGTGAAATCTCACTCGTTTTACAGATCTTAACACATACCAGCTGTGACCTTTGGCAAGTCACTCTCTCAGTCTCGATTTCCTTATCCACAAAATATCTATTAAATATTGTAATATTATTGCCATATCAACATGATAGCATCTTGAACAAATGAGATAATATGTGGCAATGATAATATGTAGCTATAAAGTGCTGCTACAACACCACCTGAAAATTCTCCAAGCCAGTTCCGTCATGAGGCACCCTAACATCTCAACTTGGGACTTCCAACGTGTCAAAGAATACATGGCTTACACTTTGGCTCCCCAAACTATTGCTATATTTTAAAGATTACCCTTTGGATACCTTGAGTCCCAAAGAAAATTAAATATAGACCCCCTATGTCATGAATAGAAATGTAATACAACAATGAACATTACTGCATACATGTATGCACATACATACAGATATACATACATATATTGCTATGCAAAGACAATAAATCTGGATATCTTTACACATTCATTCATAGAAAGTTACAATCCTCAAATTAGCCTTTTCATAGTAATAAATAATCAAGTCCCAACCATCCCTCTACTTTTTTCAGTATAGGGTACAATAGAAAACAAAATAAGAATTTTTATTCTTTTAACACTATTATCATTTTTTTCTATAGACATATAACCAGTAAGGAAATTTTGTTGAGGAAGGAATAGAACTAAGGTCCTCAGTAACAACTCTGTTTAAAGCAGGGGATTAAATTATTATGGTACAATTTGTCCTTATGTTTAATTAAATTGAATTAAATGCGACTAGAATGTTGACAAATGACTAATCTGATTTGTAGCTACTGAAGGAATGCTGACCAAAGGAAAATAAATAAGTTCATGCTATTATAATTTTACAACTTCCTATAACATATGTGTGCAGAAACTTATACTTTTTTTTTCAAAATTACAAGACTAGCACCAACATCATTCATAATCTAAGTCCAAGGATGCAAACAATCGAGCTTAAATTTTTAAATGCATATGGTTTTTGTAGTACTTTTCAGATTCTCTTATACTCCCACCCCTTGTATTCCTCTGTTCCGCATTTTATTAAAAACATCACAAGGGATAAGCCTTTCTTTTGCTCATTTATTGGTCAAGTTATTTCTTCCTACAAATAGAAGAGAAATAACATAAAACATGTCTTCCTTTTTGTCACTAGCCATTGCTGATTTGTTGTCCTGTTAGAAAGTACTATTGTCCTTAATCAGTGGTTTCATAGATGTGACAAATTTTTCCATTATCTAAATGTCTTTGTAAACTGTCTCTCCTCTTTTGCTTGAGTTATTCTGATCTCATCCCCACAAGATTGTGGTAGTTCTCCAGTTTACTTAACAATCTGACCTGATTCCCACTTTGTGTAGTTCTTTTACTTGCACGTACCTGTAACTAGCCCACTTGGCATGTTGGTAACCTTTGTTCTTCCTATAGAACACCAATAAATCTATCCTCTGTACAGGTCTTTTGCCTTTCTTTATCTTATTTGTTGGTGTTTTGGATGATCATTATGTTGGATGCTACTTACTGGTGTTCAATTTCATTTCTTGATGTTAATTACATCTTACTAAATTTCTTCCATTTCCCCAAAATTAGAACAGCTATCATTTGTCATCACAACTGAGCCACTGGGGTTTTCTGGTCCCTTTTTTAATCCTCCTCTAGTTCATTCCAGTTAGTAGATACCACATTAAGGAAGCATCTGCCCTACTTTAACTCTCCATCTTCTGTTCTAGAAAAGAGTTTCTAACACACCATAAAAACTTGTTAGACCATTTGTGGACTTGCTGAATTGTTTCCTAAGAGATCAGGCACTGCATTAATAATAAGCAACCTAAGTCCATAAAAAGAAAATCCTCTCCCTCAAATGGATCTTTAATTACAATGATGGTTGATGAGGAGAAAGGCATTTCTTCAAAGCATTCGAGAAAGAAACACACCTCAGTAACTCCATTAAAGAGATTATTAATTCAGTGAAAAGCCTAAAGTCAATAAAGCACAGTAATGTGTTCCAGAGACTAGGAAGTACACACTTTTATGAATGATAAAGATGAAGAAAAGAACCTGTTTTTAATCCATTAATGATGAACAGCTGTAAAAAGCAATCCAGAAATCTTATCCTAATCTATATAACTAGCTCTGTATTCCACTGCCTCATCTCTGTGTGGTCCACTGGACTCATAAACTTTATGAAGCTTATTCTTAATAAACAGATATTCATAAATATATGTATTTTCAATTAAAATCCTTAATATACAGTGTACATAGTTAATGCTTCTGGCTGTAATTCTAGACTACACTACTCAGTCTCTGGTTTACACCACCGCTTGGAAAAATAAAGATTTATTTCCCTCAAGTACAGTTTTGTAGTGGTTAACTAGAAATAGCAGGAAAAACAGGATGATGAGCTATTATGCCATCTTCCTCTGACCTCCACACTAGTATCTTCTACCTTTTATCCCATGGTTCATCTAAGGACACAGCACACTGATAAAAGCTCTCTCTCAATTGAAGAAACTAGTATCATTCACAGGGGGTAACATTGTGCCACTCTCTGTTGAATAGCAGATGTTCAAAGAACTACATTGAAATAATGCACATGGGCTGACAAAATAAAAAAGAAAATAGCCAAATTCTGGATTTTTATTAAAGTTCAATCCTATGCATCACTGTAATTTATTCTTCTGGAAACTCTGGTGCTTTCTTTAGCCTTTCTCCTGGAAATAGAAAGCCTCTCCTCCCACAAAACTGAGGGAGTGAGGGAAGAGACTACTTTCAATGACAACAGGAACCATCTGTCTATTTTCCAAAGTGCTCATAAAATTTCTGTTGATGCTGGTGGCTGTATGTGGTGGCATATTGATAACCCAAGGCCCACAGGAAACCCACCTTTGGTCAACAGTGCCCTGTGGAGCAGCTACTAAATGTCAAACAGTATGTAAGACAAAAAATGTTTTAAATAAAAACAAAAACTTGAGGAGTGTAATCATGGTTGGAGGTAGCAGAGCTGTAAGAAGGTTAAATATATGGTCAATGGAATATTGTATACAAAGGATAAACAGAATAAAGATTCATCAGAGGATAATGAGGGAGGAACAGGAAAAGCTGCATACAGGAACTATATTTTTGGGTTTGGGAGGGTGATTAAAATTTTCAAGACTGAGAAGGGAGAAAAAAGTCAGTTTGGGAAAAACAAAGGCAAAACTTCTTGAAGTGCATTTGTTCCCTAGTTATGACACAGTCCTTAGGGGCAGAAGCACCAGCATAAAAGCTGTTAGAATTTAGGCAAGTTTTGTGAATATTAAGACACCACCTAATTAGGCATACCAGTTAATACATTAACCTCTAAAATGAACACTCACTCTGGTCTCTGCATAATGAAAGATACTGCCAAAAGGCTCACAAAAGACATACTAGAGAGCTCTACCAAATATTTCTTAGTTTCTTCCTCCAGATTGATCCTTCACCCACCTTTCAACTTACCCTGTACCCTGGGAGACTGATATTCATGGGCAGCAACAATGGGCTCCCTTGCCCTCAGGCTTCCAATGAAGCTCGGCCATGGGAGGTATCAGTAGAACAATGCAGGGGAGGAGAAAAATGAGATGAGGATATTTATTGTCCTGATTCCTTCCCCGTCAGGTTCCATTGGTGAGCCCTGTCACTCTCCCAAAGGCTACACCTCCTGTTAGGCAGCCACTTCTTATACCATAGCTAGTGGTGTAGCCATCCACCTTCAGTTATGAACACGAAAGCACTGTCTCATCTCTTGTTGCCTCCCTTGAGGCTGCCTGTTCTCCCTCACACTCTCCTAAATTATCGTTTCAATATATCATCTGTTTCCTGTTGAGATTTTGACCAAATCAGGTTAGTCTCAGGAAATGGTAACAATGCTTTTTTTTTTTGTAAGAGACGGAGTCTCATTCTGTTGCCCAGGCTGGAGTGCAGTGGCGTGATCTTGGCTCACTGCAACCTCCACCTCCCAGTTCAAGCAATTTTCCTGCCTCAGCCTCCCAAGTAGCTAGGACTACAGGCACACACTGCCACATCAGGCTAATTTTTTGTATTTTAGTAGCTATGGGAGTTTCACCGTGTTGCCCAGGCTGGTCTCGAACTCCTGAGCTCAGGCAATCTGCCCACCTCGGCCTCCCTAAATGCTCAGATTACAGGTGTGAGCCATGGTGCCCGGCCTAACAACGCTTTTTTAAAGCACTACCACTGACGGTGTCATCGTTTTCTTCACTCCCATTCCTGAAGTCAATTTTGACTTAGAATATAGGTCCTTCCAATTCTCCAGCCTTTCATAAACAAGTAATTGACCTAGTCTCTTTCCTGGATACAGCTGAGTTTTCAATAGACTCTATTGTTAAATATGTAATAAACGATAAAGCAAAGTTTATAACGTATCATCTTTGTTGATCAAATTACTTTTATAAATTCTCATAATAAAAAAGATTTAACACTTTAGTTTCATTTTTAAAACTTAAAGGAAACTGAGTGTGGTAGCTTAAACCTACCTCCAGCTACTCAGGAGGCTAAGAGGAGAGGACCACTTGAGCCCAGAAGTTTGAAGCTAGCTTGGGCAACATATTGATATTCCATCTTTTATTTTAAAAAGAAAGAAAACTGAAAGAAGGGCAGGAGAAAATTCATGCGAGGAGGGGTAAAAGGGAAAAGCAATCTCAGAATAAAAGTAATAACTATATGATAATTTCGACTCTCATTCTCAGGTCAATAAGTTTACAGTACTTTCTATTTTTTTTATTATACTCCTATACCAATTACATAGAGAATTTTCAAAACTCTCCTGTAAACCACTTTCTAAATAAAACCACATATGTTCTTTTGGGAAACGGAAGGGTCTCATTCTACTCTTCATAATAGTATATGTTTTATTAAACTATTTCATTATGGAGAAAGCTAGCATTAGGGCTCTATAATGATAGCAATACATCTTTGATCCCAGATGCATATTATTTGTGTTTATAATCATTCTGGAAAGAAAAAAAAGACTTGTCATTTCATCTTGCTGCCTAGCAATAAAAATAACATTTGAAAAGTATGGATTATATTGTGCAGGTTAAGAATCTGGTCCTAGGTAACAAACATAAGTTATTGATACCAATTTTTACCATCAAAGAAAAAAACTCCTACCACAAACACTAAAATAAGCCAAAATTCTGTCATCTCCCAAAAACCACAGGTAACACTTGTCTCAAAGCCAAGACATTAGACTACAAGGAACATTTTATTTTTTAAGGAAAATGTGGTAGGTAGAATATTAGAATTATCCCCAGTGATGCATACCCACATACAATTCCTGCTCCAGTGGTGGTGGAACCTGTAATTATGAGGAGATACTACTTCTAATTTAGTCTCTAACCTGTTGGAGTTAATCAAAGGGAGATCATCGTGGGTGAGCCTGATCTAATTAGGCAAGTGAGTCTTTTAAAGAAGGTGAAGCATTAGACACATTTCTGCTGGATTGCAAGAAGAAAGCAAATTGTTATGTTGTGAACTACGGAGGACTACATTTAAGAACTGGGAACAATCCCCAGACAAAAGCAAGCAAGAAAATGGGGGCCTCCGTTATAAAAGCACAAGAAACTGAATTCCACCCAGGGCAATTTAAAATTAGGTATTTGGAGATTGTTTCAGTTAATAGAAGTCTGGCCTTGTCAATCAACTTTGTAAAAAATTACCTTTCTTTGATTTTCAGCTTCTCTGCCAAAAGTTACCTCAAGTTGTGGGGTCGGGAGGTGGAAGGTAGAGAATCAATCTGTCTTTCATCATTCTCTTAAAGCACAGAAAATTCAGCTCTTATATATTTGTAATATTTTATTTTAAGAAAAGATAATTTGGTGTTCAAAAAAGATGCCTAAAAACCATTGCCATGAAGAAAATTCCTGCAAAGAGTGAGATGCAGTAAGATGATCCTAAGGTTTTCTCAAGCATCACCTCTAAAATTCTGAAAATTTTATATTGTGATGATTATAAGAACAATTACAGGTAATCTTATTGCCAATAAAATAAAAACATTAGTCATGTTTGAAAGAGCAATGTTGTATATGTGTCTTAATTTCTTAGGTCATTTATTTTAGAAAAATAATAAACTACTCTGATGGGGCATTGTCAGTATATCTAGCAGACTTAGATTTTTAAAATTATTTTATAGTGTACTTCAAATTGTTATATAAAACAACTGTGATATCTTACACTGTCATGCTTGCTAAGGCAAACTAAAGAGTCTCCACAAGACTCAGGATACAAATAGACTTTTGTATTTAAAAGCCAAATGAACAATTAACAAGCCCTCCCCCCACCAAATAAACAATTAACAGGCCATACTTTCCTAAATGCATACAGACACACACACACACACTCTCATACAACAGCATGTGGAATGAACTTACCTGTCAATGAAATTGACACTTAAAAATGAAGCAAATGCATGGAAGTTTAACCATTAGAAAGGTTAACCATTAGAAAGGTTAAACTTCCATACATTTGCTTCATTTTTTAACAGACTGTTTGCCTTTTAGAAAGCTAGCTGAATGTCATCCATGGAGCTTTACATTACTGCGTGAAGTATCATAAATGGAAAATGCAAACAGTATTTCTCATACAATTCTGACCAGTTTAATTTGGTCTATTACTATTAGGACAAAATCAGAGGGAAATGAAAACCTCCTTAGGAAGTGGGCAAGAGCAGGTATCTAGGAAAGCTGGCTTTCTTTCCTAGACATTTTAATACATCAATGTACTAGAGAAAACTTAGAGGACAAAGTATCTTTGACAAATGTGCAAAATGCACTTAATCCTCTTCTTGAATTCAAAGTCAAAGGAAATAGATACATGTGATCCATTAGCATGAATACTAATAGAGTTAGGAACTACATTTGTAGACTCTGAGAGAACAATTTGAGTATTAGGGATTGAATAAAAATGTCATTAGAGATTTCTGAACCATAATGAGTTATCTAAGCCACTAGCTTCCTCCTTCCAGCAAAGGCCTAATGTCTACAAGTAGATTATAAAGGTTCCTACTATGTCAACAAAATGATGTCCTAAATGACAGATATATGAGACTAACTATAAAAATTGTATCCAGAAAATAGGAAGAAATCCTCCTAGAGTCTATTCAATTTAAAAAATAATTTGTCATGCCCCTATACGTAAGTTAACCACGCTGGTCACTACAGGAGAAATAAAGAATCAACCTTAAGCTCCTGACAACTGGGAATTTATAATCTAATAATAAAAAATGAGGCAAATACAAAAATAACTATATAAGTCAGGCATGGTGGGCCACAGCTATAGTCTCAGCCACTGGGGAGGCTGAAGTGAGAGGATCACTTGAGCTCAGTAGTTCAAGGCTGCAGTGAACTAGAATGGTGTCACTGTACTCCAGCCTGGGTGACAGAATGACAGGTCTCAAAAAATAAAAAATAAATAAATAACTGCAATTTTACATGTATACTATTAAAATACCATAAAGAGGCTTAGAGCAGCACTTTTCAAACTTTAATATATACATGAATTACTGTAAATCATTTATAAAAACATAGATTTTGATACTAAAGGTCTGAGTGATCTAGGAGCTGAGATTCTGCATTTCTAATAAATTCCAGGTGATGATGCTGACGCTGAATTCTGAGTTTCAAAGCATTAAGGTAAAACAGTTTGAAGGCATCAGCCCAAGTAAGTAGAGGGAAGAAAAGTATAGTCATGACAAGAGATAACAAGGTATTTCAGAGGACTCTTGAACAGATGCGATTTTGAGGAAATGGAAACCAAATGTAAAATGAATCAAGCAAAGAAACGTGCTTTGCTTTTCTTTTTTTTTTTTAACTCATGGAGCTTTTAACTTAAGGTAAATCCTAATAATGATTACATCTATTGTTTTAGAAGAGTTATCTTACATTATCTGCACAGACATAGAAGAATTTTATTAACATGCCATTCCTAATAACTTAGGTGGTTTCTAGACTTTGCAAATTCGAATACCTTGACACGACTACAATTTTTAAATTAGTGGTTCACACCATGAGCTCAGACAAGAAAGCTCAACAGAAGCTGAAACTTGTAGACCTGGTTCTGGATTATCCCTGATTCTGGTTCATGTCTCCCACTCCCCCACCCTTGGACAAGGCTGCTCCAAATGTTGGCAGCCACATCCACAAGAAGGGAAGCAGGATGAAGAATACAGGAATACAGGGTTCCCCCCCGCTTCTTAAGCAGCAAATAACTCTTAATCTCTATATTTTTTCTACTGCTGTGAAATAACTTACTATAAACTTGGAACCTAAGATAATACATATTTTACTATCTCACAGTGTCTGTAAGTCAGAAGTCCAGGCATGGCACAGCTAGAGCTCAGCATCTTACCAGACTGAAATCAATGCAACAGCTGGCTGGCATTCAATTGGAGTTCAGGGTTTTCACCCAAGCTCATTCAAGTTGTTGGAAGAATTCAGTTCCTTGCAGTTCTGGACTGAGGCCCATTTTTCCTTCCTGCAAAGGGCTAGCTCTCAGCTCCTAAATGCCAGTCTCGGCCTAGCCATGTGACACTCTCACAGTGTGTCAGCTTACTACTTGAAAACTACCAAGAAAATCTCTTGCTCTAGTCTGCTAAAATCTGGTCTCATATAATGTAATCATAGGAGTGATAATCCATCACCTTTGCCATTTTCTACGAATTAGAAGCAAGTTACAGGTACTGTTCAACTCAAGCAAAGTAAGTAACCAGGAGGCAGGAATCACTGGGTGTTACCTTGGGGTCTGTCTGCCATAGTCAAGAAACTTGTTTCTCAGAAACTGTGACATTTAATTGGAAACTAGAAGAATGAACAATCAGTTATGTGAAGGCAGTGCACTGAAGAAGCAACCGCTGAGAACAGAAGGAAGGGCAGAGAAATGGAAAAGGAGGTAGCCCTCAAAATGCCTACCACCAGCACCCATATCAGATATCTTTTCATTCATCGCTACATGCTAGTAGACATGAACAAAATACATCACATGAATTTTATAAACCCAGCTACCCAAATTTCTCAACCATTTCATACATACCTAAAGAGGTATGCATCAGTGTGAAAGACAGACACAGAAAAAAATACTGTTTCCCTTCCTGAAGTGTCAAGTTTATATCTGGCAAAATTAATAAGTAATTTAAATATCCTTATTTTAAAAACAAATATATTTCTAAAATGTGTATATAAATGAATAATACAACATTTAAACTAATTTTTTAGATAAGACCTGAAGACTTAAAGAAATTTCCAGTTTGAGAGTACATTACACATTTTCTCTAGGACTTGAGATTATGCTATTTTGAGTCTACTCTGTACTTTATACCTTATTAAGTATTAATGAGGGAAGAAAACTCACAGGTGAAGACATAAATTTTTAAACACATGGCTGCAAATGTAATGCACATTAGCATGTTCACTGTAGTCTCTGAAGGCAAACCGCAGACTAAACTATTATAAAAACAGTTTAAATATATATATAATATACACATATATGTGCTGTCAGGTATTAATGCCTAGGTTACTGTACTTTACAATTATCCTATCAAATTATTAATTTTCAGGGTGGTGATAAAGGCTTTCTATGTATTTGTTCTGAGTTTAGTTTTTGTTCTTTTCCTTTGAGCTCCTATCCTATGTTCTGTGGCATTAATTGCTAATAGTACTCCAAAATCCATTTTCTCTTTTCTCCTTATTAACAAAATCTTTGCCTGGACACCCTGCACATTCTAAGCTTCTTTGCAGCTAGATGTGGTCATGTGGCCAACTTCTGGTCAATGTCAGCAATGCAGTCCTTAAATGGAAGGGATGGGCCTCCTCTTTTTTTCTTTTCTGACTGGCTAGAATTCAGAGCAGTTGGGGTGCACCATTTTAGATCATGTGAAAGATGGTAATACCTGAAGGATGGTGAATCAATAAGACAGAAAAATCCCAGTACCCCCCAACACAATGGTACTTATTAGTTCTGGGCTGCTTATTAGTTCTGGTTATAAAGAAATGTAAAATTTTTTTCTATTAAACCCTTGTAATGTTGGGTCTTTGTTAGAATAGATCAACCCATGTCCTAACAGAATTTGACAGCCAGAAGTAGTTGTCACCCTAACAGAACCTGTAATATGTGGCATTGACTTGGAGGTTGAACAGCAGATGCTGACAAAACAAACAGTAAGATGAAAAGCTACTGACTCTTTCTAAGCCACAGCAAAACATTTAGTATGCGTCGGCTACTTCTTGCTGCTCTCAGCAAAGCCCTTCAAGAGAAATAAACACAGCCTAAATAAAGCAGTCTCATGTAGATGTAGAAGGGAATTCAGCTCTACTGAGGAAAGTCCATACCACATACAGCCTGAAATCTAAGTTGACTTTACTGTGGTGCTTTATAGGATTTAAAAGCCAGGTTTTTCTACATTCCTAACACAGTTAAAATAGGGGGTTCAGAAGACACAGCCTAAACTGATATAAACTTGGGACCCTAACAGTTTCCAGCCAGACAATGGGAAGCTACCCAGAAATCAAAATGGTAAAGGTATTACCTTCTCACCTAAGCATCAAAGATTAAGAAACTGGAGAATTTGCAGAACACAAAGTCCAACAATTTAAATCCTGAATTTTTAGCTGAGGAAAAAAAAAAACCCTATCTTTGGCTGTGGTTACTTGCATTTGGAGTTAATCTGCACAAATAGGCAGAAAGCTCTGAGTTTTTGAAAGGATGTAGTAGTTACACACACACACACACACACACACACACACACACACACACACCAGCTTAGACTGTAAAAGCCTATGATTGTTCAACTCAAAGACAACCTCTCAGGCTCCCTTACATGTACCAGCAGGAAGTCAGCTTTGAAAGCTATCCAACCCCAAGAAAACAGTACACTTTCCAATGCCCACTTTAAATGTGGCCATAGAGAACAACAGACAATAAAGAACCTCCCAAAGGACATAACCAGAACCATGGATAACAAGTGATTTTGTCCTCCCCAAGGACAGTGGGGCAAGCTTGCCCAGGACACTAACAAAGACCTTTTTCTACTACAGGATAAAAATAATCATGATTCCCATATACAGGATTTGACAGTTGCTAAGAACAAGTAACTTCTAGGTTTTCTATCTTCCCCCTTTCCAAATGGAGTGTCTTATCCTGCTTCTCCTGTACTGCTGTCTTTTGGATGTGTTACCCCACCCCTACTTTTACAGTGGATACAGTATCCATCATATATTGGATCATATGTGGGGCATTAATAGATGGCAGACAAATTAGATTTCAGATTGGATGTTCCAACCATTAGAATGCACATAAGGACTTGGAGAGAGAACTGACTTTCCATCTCCCAAGTACAGTAAATTATGAGATGGATGAAAGTTGGTGAGGGAGTCAAGATGCTCCATGGATGGAAAAGAGAGTGCACATGGCAGTAACTGCTAGATGTCTCCCCAAATGCATGTTCTTTTTCCTCCACAGTAACAGGAGTCTTAGGTAGGTATATGATACCCTTCATCTCCTAACCTCCTTTGCTATAGGTGGTAACATGTGTGACATGACTGAGTTCTGACTAAAAGGCTGCAAGAAGAAAAGTGATGTGTGCTACTTGCAGGTCAGTTCTCAGAATTTGTATGTTTGTCCCCCACAAACTTCTGGTTGAAATTTGATCCTCAATGTTGGAGGTGAGGCTTAATAGGCAGTGTTTCAGTCATGGAGGTGAATCCCTCATAAACAGATTAATACCCTCCATGGCAGGGACGGGAGGCGGTGTGAGTTCTCTATTAGTTCCTGTAAGAGCTAGTTGTTAAAAAGAGCCTGGCACCTCCTCCCTTTTTGCTTCCTCTCTCACCATGTAATCTCTGCACAACGCTGCTCCACTCCACCTTTCATCATAAGTGGAAGCAGTCTGAAGCCCACACCAGAAGCAAATGCTGGTGCCATGCTTCTCGTATAGCATGCAGAACCATGACCAATACATTTCTTCATACATGACTCAACTTCAGGTATTTCTTTATAGCAACAGAAATGGACTAAGACATTCTCCCTGTTCTTTTTCCTGCTAGGCTGTAAACATGGTAGTTTCCATCCATACACATTATATCAACATCCTAGGAACAGTAAAGCCACAAGATAGAAGGAGGCTTAGTCCCCAACACTGCACATTCCTTACTAGCCCTAGACCAGAATAATAATTTCTATCTTATTTACACATCTGTTGTTTCGGATCTCAGAGCAGCTAAGCCTATATTCTAACTTACACATTATTATAAAACTATGATAAGAAATTTGTTAATTTGTTACAAAGATATATATCTAGAATGGCTTTAAAACCCTATTTCAACTAAACTTCTGGTTAATTTAGATTGTGACTCCCTATGCAAAATCTATGTTTTGTAAAACCATTTACTACCAGATACAGTGCTAAATTACCACTTATTTTAAAAAATAGGAAAACTCTAAACATACTGAAACCTCACTGAAATGAAATGCATTCTATAATAGAAATTTGTAAACACAGATAAAAAAGCCTTGAATTTAAAACCTGGGAATTGTTTAACCAATGTTAATGTAGCACTTCTTAATATGTAAATTTTTTATTAGTACATATGTTTAAGAGTTTGTTAGAACTGAGACTTTTCATCAGTTAATTTTTCACTAGTTTAAAAAACCCTTTACATTTAAATACCTGTCATACAGCCTAAGAACAATGAAAAATAATTAATAAAAGACTATTGTACATGTCATTAATGTTTCACAGCTCACATATGCTTTATATGTATCTCTAATATACAAAAATTTGCTTTGTCCATGTAACAGTTAGAAATCAATAAAGGGCTATATGGAATCATCCATAACACAAATTTGTTCAAAGGAGCAACATGTAGTATAAGTTAATAAATAATATGCCCCATGGTCAGCTTGCTAGATGCCCTAATTGGCAATTAAAATATAGGCTCCCATGCCTCTATTTTCATTGGATTCTGCTTGCCACTGCCACCAGTCCATAATACCCAAAAACCAAATCACATTTGTGACCAATTTAAACCATAAAAGAACTTTGGAAGGTAAGACATATTAATCAGATATCTTTTCCATTAAGCTCCAAGGCATGCCAAGATTTTGGGACCAACTGAGAGAATGTCCACCTTCTTCCAGGAGCAGTACAGTGTATCCCTATCCATTACTCTTTTGGAGTGCAGAGCATTTTTTTTCTGAGGTATCTATTGTTATGAAGATGGGTATCTTTTAAAAATTTAATTTGCAGTAGTTTCACTAATTTAATTCAGGTTCCATTAATGACTACATATTCTGAAGATTTTTATGTGATTTCTACCCTACAGACTATCCCTCTGCCCCAGACGTGCCGGGTTGTCAAGCAATTTGGGAAGATCTTAACATCTTCCTCTGCTCCCCTATACTACCCCACACTATACACCTTCCCTTCATTCTGTACATTTGTCTGTCTCCCACACACACTTTTAACCAAATTGTGTTTTAGAGGACAGTATTTGCATCTCTGATTCATCTTTGAATCTCTTCTCCCATACACCCAACCTCTTACATCTAGCATTATGTTTTCCAGTAAAACCTTTACAAAGTATGGTTACTCAGATCATTACCATTACATTTTCATAGAAGTGAATGATTTAAATAAGAATTTTTAATGGAAGAAGAAAATTCTGGTTTAAAAAAACAACAGCACTCAATTTATGCTAATAAGAAAGGGGTGAATTGTTCAAGTTTATGCAGAAAAGTAGAGACAAATTGGACTATTGGATATTAGATTTTATTTCCTTGAAGGTAGTCTTTATTCAGGAGACCAAAGTTTATTCAAAAATAAAAAAATGAAAACCTAGGCTCTAAACCTTGCTCTACCACAACATTGTGGTATAAATGTCATTTATGTTTACCAAATTATATTAAAAAGAATATCAATAAGATTATATATAAAGTCATACATACACTGTAATGAATAACCTACAAAAGATATTCAATAAAAACTACTTGACTGATTGCTTTAAAGAAGGAAAGAAATGTATATATTTGTTAGGATTAAAAGAGATTAATAGCATTATTGGGAAAAAACACCAATATATATTATTCAATAAGTGCCTACTACATATGTCAGTCATTTTACATGCATTATTTTTATTCCATACAAGAATCCTAAGAAGTAGGTATTAATTTTACAAGTTTACATGTGACAAAAGTAAAACATTGACAATTAAGTACTAGAGAGAGCCAGAATTCAAGCCACTGCATGTCTTACTCCAAAACCTGTGAGTATTCTCTAGGTTACACTTCCTGCCTAGCCACGGCCCTCACAATACTGGTAATAGTATGATTACTATACTTGAGTAATTATGATTAAAATCATTGAGTATAATTATTATACTGAAGTCAGGATAGAAGGAGCCATAGCCAGAGTCTCAATATAATACATGCTGATCCCATCACTGAAACACAACATAAATCTGGAAGGACAAGTATCCTGTGCAAATCTCTTTGGTTCCTGGGTTTAGACAGAGTTTCAATAACAAGCTCTAATAGCAAGAAATTCCGAATCTATTTGGTTCGTAAGTTTTAGGTAGCAAATAGCAAGTTTGGATACTGAAGGATTCAATTAAAAAAAAAATCACTTCCTGAGTTCACATAGCTAGAGTTCAGTTGACGAGAGATACTATCTGAATGGGTTTTATAGTATGCTTCCTACACATTCTGCACTACATTTGGTGGTGTATACAGAGGAGGTTTAAAACATTTGGTTCACAGCTGGGCATGGTGGCTCATGTCCGTAATCGCAGTGCTTTGGGAGGCCAAAATGAAAGAATCGCTTCAGCCCAGGAGTTCAAGACCAACCTGGGCAACATAGGGAGACCCCTATCTCAAATATAAAAAATAAATAAAGTAATTTTGGTTCCAAAGAGTTACAATCTACTTGGAGAAACAAGTCTATCACACCTATGTGTATGTAAAAACACATTATTAAATCTACAATCGTGTATGAAGCAAAAGCTAAATCAAATGCTACAAACTGTACTTTTTTAAAAGAAGAGATTGATAAAGATGGAAATAATCACAAAAGCACAAATCAGGGGATAAGACACAGTAAATGCAGAAGGAAAAATCAGCAGGACCTGGGGATTAAAAAAGGATATTTCCAGCAGAGAGGGAGCATCATCGGTTAGAGCTAATTAACAGAGCTTAGAAAAAGCACTGCCTGGCTTTTCCTGAAAGAGTGACAAGAAGAGTGTGTCATGAAGAATGAAAGAAAGAGTGACAAGAAGATTGTGACATAAATATATGTCTGACTCTTCACACTGTCTGCAGCCACAGCATGCATCAACCATCATTTTCCCAACTGCTGTCTGTATAACTATAAGCCAGTCCTCTCAGGCTGCAGTGATGTGTGGTGCTTTTTGCTGTACCTAAGGAAGATGACTGTACTCTGTTTGCTCAGCATTTCCTTGAAGCAGCTTTCACAAGAACATTTTCATTTATAACCCAGTGGTCATTCTTTTGTTTCTTTGTGGCAAACCCAGCTCTTGTATACCTTTTGTCAACCACTTACATTTCCCAGAAAGTAAAATAAATGGCAGTTAAATAAATGCAAAGGCCAAAGTGAAGTGCATGCAAGTTAGAAAAGCTTCTTTAGCTCAAAACAAGGAGGTAGTTGGTGCTCGGTTGGCTGGGAGTATTTGTAGCACTGTGCATTCATATGTTCAAGGGATGAGAGAATTCAGCACCATGTGTCACATTGGCTGTCGCTGGTGAGACACTAAAATAAAATTCAGATTGTGGGAAAATAAATAATATAAAGAAGCCATACCAGATGTTTACATAAAACAAGGATCAACATTTTAAAATAAAATGTTTCTGAAATAAATAGCATTCTAAGGAAACTATGTGTAAGGAACCCAGTTTTTGATCTTCTACAAATCCTTCAGCCCCACCTGCATCACCTCCTAACGTTAGCTGTCTCAGCCTTGCCTGGAGGGAGGGTTGAGTTCCTGGCACTGCACAAGACCGGAAGCAGTTTGGCACCAGACCTGGTCTGACTAGACTCACAATAGCCCTTGTACTTCCCACCATTTCTAGACACAAATGAAGGGCTGTTCCATGGGGCGGCAGGATCTGGCTTTCCAATAGCTTCTGGAAGGACTGAGTAGCAGAACCCAGCAGGGCAGGAGGCAAATGCTAACCAATGGAAGGCAAGAAATAGGAAGAACACAAAAATAAATTAACCCCTTTTCCTCCCACCAACAGACTATTCCCAAATGAATGTTTCCATATGGATTATCCAGAGACACCTCTGGAAAATCAGCAGGTCCTGGTGACTTGGCTGTGTTCACAGCTCCATTACATGTCACCATGTATTTGCCATTCCGTCTTCTCTGCCTTGCTTCTCCTTCTTCTTCTTTTTTTTTTTTTTTTTTT
>NW_016107792.1:854240-874216 GCF_001604975.1 Cebus imitator
TCAGCCTCCCAAGTAGCTGGGACTACAGGCACATGCCACCATGCCCAGCTAATTTTTGTATTTTTAGTAGAGATGGGGTTTCACCATGTTGACCAGGATGGTCTTGATCTCTTGACCTTGTGATCCACCCACCTCGGCCTCCCAAAGTACTGGGATTATAGGCATGAGCTGCTGCTCCCAGCCTGCCTTGCTTCATTTTTTTCCTCACTTCTACTATATACTGTTATTCCCCGCCTTGGTAGAGCATAAGCTTCTAGGAGCTGTTGTCTAGGAAAACCAGTCTAAGATAGGCAGTATTAAATTAACTGAGGCAATTTTTTAATGTTTTCTTAAAAGTATTAAGAGAAAAAGAATAAATTTTTAACTATTTCTGTGCTTGCCGTGAAGAGAAAGGGAACTAATACAGGTTGGACATTTACAATGGGCCTGGCACTGAGGGTAATAACATTACATGAAATAACATCAAAATCACAATTGGGTTTTCATGTAATGTCATTTAACCCTCATAATAAACCATCTAATTTTATTGATGAAAAACAAGGAAATATAAATAGAAATAGGTGGGCTTTTAACTTGTTTAACACTGAGCTCAGCCTAGCAATATAAGCATTGCAGCATGGATTCAGTGTTGCAGTCAGCCAGACCTGGTCAGGCATATTCCAGAACTCAAGTATCTATAATACTAAACCAATCTGCAGGAAATCCATTAGTCCTTCTCATTCTGAATGCTTGGTTTCATTTCTTTTTCATTTCTCCATTCAGATGCTAATGAAAGCTCTGTGGCAGCCAGCACTTTTTCTAAGCCAGTTCTTCTGAAAGTTTTGCAGAGCATGCAATACATAGGTCATCTTCACATCAAATGCTGCAATCTTTGTCCGTTTACCATTTTGAAGCAGAAAACCTGTTGAATTTCACCTAATTTAAACTACATTTTCTTTAACCAAATCTTTAAAGAAACTGCATGTGGTTCTATCCAAGCAATCCCTCTTGCTGCTTTTGGCAAACTTCTTTATAAATAATTAGATGTAAATAAAACATTGGCTTGCATTTTCATTAATTTTGCTGTAGATTTACAGAATAATCACAAACACTTATATACACATAATATGTACCAGGCACTAATTCACATAATTTACATTAGTTCACTCATTCAATCTCAAGACTTGAAAAGATCTTGAAAATCTTAGAATACAATCCCAGTGACTGCTTAAATCCCCTCCATGATAATGTCACAAGAATATACTTCATTGAGTAGAAGAGCTCCCACACTGGAGTCAGAAAACCTAGATGTACTACTTTTCGTCAGGTGATTATGTAATATTTGCATGGCACTTTCAAGTGTCATTTCCTTTGAGTCTCACAGTGACCTTACATATAGTTACAGCTCTGAAATCTTCATCTCCCTCCTAATCTCTTTTCTAAAGAAGTGATGAGGTAGAGTCCTGAAACCCCCATAGATACTGAAGGACAACTAAACTGTCTTTACCACATCTCTGCTCTTCCTGCACCAATCCCTAGTTCCATTAAGAAGAAATGCCAGTCTTCCTAGCCTTCATCTCCCTTACCTATCTCACATCTAATCCATTATGAAGATCTTACTGTGTCTGTGTAAAATCTCTCAAATCATCTTCCCTATCCCAACTATTAGCTCAGTTCAGTGTGAAGGCTTCTTCCGCCATGTTTCCATAGCACCCCGTACATAACATTTTCATTAGAGCAATCTGTCTAGCTCTGTATTTTCTGTGTTATAGGAGCATAACCTATGTCCTCAGTTATAAAAATCACCCACTTTGGCCGGGTGTGGTGGCTCATGTCTGTAATCCCAGCACTTTGGGAGGTGGAGGAGGGAGGATCAGCTGAAGTCAGGAGTTCAAGACCAGCCTGGCCAACATGGTGAAACCCCATCTCTACTAAAAATACGAAAATTAGCCAGGCATGATGGCAGGTGCCTATAATCCCAGCTACTCAGGAGGCTGAGGCAGGAGAAACCCTTGAATCTGGGAGGTGGAGGTTGCAGTGAATCAACATCACACCACTGCACTCCAGCCTGGGTAATGAGAGTGAGACTGTTTCAAAAAGAAAAACTACCCACTTTCTTTTTCTTCCTTCCCCACCACCTCACCTCTTCATTCCTTCCCTCTCTAAACACCCCACTCACTCCAGCAACACATACTTATCTAATTATGCTCTAAAGAAATTCCAGAGGCTAATCTTGAAACAAACCAGCCACAGGGCCCCTGTGGAATCCTTCTCTTAGGGGGAGTCACAAACAAGTAGTCCACCATCATTGGGACAAACTCAACATAACGCCAACCTGACCTCTGGACCAGTGATTACCTAAGATAGCCAAAAGAACAAGACACAGAGACCCTGCACCCTGTACCACTCCCACATATCTCCACATCAAGTTGCCCTTTAAAAACCCTATAGTCAATTTTAAAATTTAAGATGGTACTTTAGAATGCTTTTTGGTTTGCTGGGTCTCTGATTAAACCCTGCTTTTCCTCCCACCAACCCTCACCTCTTATGTTTGGCTTTTAAGCCGTGAGCAGCCAAATCTGGGTTTGGTTATACCATGAGATCCCTGAGGTCAGCAAGGGTTTTCATCTTTTATCTTCAGCACAAAGCAACAGTCAAAACTTACTAAATGTGGAAGTGAATGAATGAATAACTCAACAATTGATCTTACTAAATAAAACTTTATATTTTTATATCCCTAAGCAGGAAGCATAATGTTTTCCTCAGATCATGAATTAAAATGGTTAAGAAATAATTATATGGATACACACATATATATACTTGTGCTCTAAATTATTACATAATAGAAATTGAGGGGTCCTGAAAGATCACTTATTCTAACTCCCTCATTTTATAGAGAAGAAAAGTCAAGCCAGGAGAGACGAAGTAATTTGCCCAAGTTCCCAAGGGGAAGATATATGCAATGTTTTTGTCTAGACATAGAAATATGTAAATATTTACAGCATTATTCAAAATAACCAAAAACTCATCACAATGCAACTATTTATCAATTGGTGAGTAAATGAAGTGTAGTATAACTACACAATGCAATACTGCTCTGGAATAAAAAGGAATGAACTACTGACACATGCAACAATGTGAATAAACCTCAAAAACATAATGCTAAGGGAAACACACCAAACTCAAAAAACTAAACAAATATTGTACGACTTTATTTTAAAAATTTCTAGAAAATGCAAAATTATATAGATACAAAACAGGATCTATAGTTGCCTGAGACTATTAATAAATACAAGAGAACTTCCTGAGAAGTGTTTTAAAACTGGATTTTGATGATGGTTGCACAACTGTATCAATGTACTAAATATTTGCATTGGGTGAACTTTATGGTTTATAAGTTTATACCCCAATAAAACTGCTAAAATACTTGTTTTGGTTCTTTATAATGTAGAGCATAATGTTTGTGTTCAATAGATTTTTTTTTTATTTGAAGAACCAGAACTGATGGAAAATCATACTAAATTTTCACTTTAAATTATAATGTCAACAGCAGTGTTTTCCAAAATATAGTCAAACACATATCAGACTAATATTGAGAGCTAGGTAAAACTGTACTCCCACTTCTACCTCCATTCTTAGCCCCCATCCAAACCACTCCCCATACTGCTGATTCACCTTAACCAACTCTATTTTTTTCCACAGTATTTATCACCCTCTAATATATTATACAATTAATATATTTAAGATGTGATTGCCCTTTTTCCAGCAGTGACTCCCAAGGCTCCAAGACAGTAAGTACTGACATATTCCTATGATCCAGAACAGTTCCTGGCACATACTGTAGGTACTCAGGCATTTGCTGAATGAGTGAAATTTAGGTTCCTGGGCCTCATCGGAGAGGCCAAATAGACTGTTGGAGTAGTAGGGCCCTGGGATCTACATCTTCACCAGTTCCTCCAAATAATAACACTAACATTTAAATCCACTGGCCTACAGAGTCTAGCTCTTCACACTTGGCCATAGCAACTCAAGTGGTGGCAAAAATAATCTAATGACAGGAACTATCCAGAAAGGTGTAAATAGCTAAATACAGAGCTTACAGACTTAACATAATGGTAGATGAAGTGAAAAACAAATTCCTCAGATTATGAGTATGACTTACCATGTTTGGCCTCAACCACAGATACCCGCACAAATCTGACACAATATTCTTAGCCAGACTTTTAAATTGTATCCCCAGGGACCCTTATATAGCCACAAGTCAAACTGACATCTAAAAAGGATTATTCTAGCTGTAATTCTGTCTGCAAACTCAAAGTAACTAACGCATTCTTATTATCTATGGTACCAACAATGTTGTATACAGCATGCTAAATACGCACTTGAGTATTCTAGGAAATTTACACTCTACATTTAAAAAACCATCATAGGGAGAAAGGACATTGAATCTTGGATTCAAGTGGTCATCTTTAGTACTGAATGAGAAAGTTCTTTTACATGAACTCATACACAGAGATATAAAGACACAAAAAATAGGTTGGGCATGGTGGTTCATGCCAATAATCCCAGCACTTTGGAGGCTGAAGTGAGAGGATCACTTGAGCTCAGGAGTTTGAAACCAGCCTGGGCAACACAGCAAAATCTCATCTCTACTAAAAATTTTAAAAGCTAAATAGGCATAGTGGCATGAGTCTGTAGTTCCAGCTACTCAGGTGGCTGAGGCAGGAGGATTGCTTTAGGCTGGGAGATCAAAAAGGAAATCAAAATACTTGAAGAGACCCAAAAAAATACACATAATTTGTATTTATAGCCTACCTTTCAGACATGTTTTTCATTTTTCTTGTTTATCTTTTCAGGATTTATTTATTATTATTTTTTTTTGGAAACGAAGTCTCACTCTGTCACCCAGACTGGAGTACAGTGGTGCAATCTCAGCTCACTGCAATCTCCACCTCCCAGGTTAAAGCAAGTCTCCTGCCTCAGCCTCCTGAGTATGTGGGATTACAGGCATACACTACCATGCCCGGCTAATTTTTTAGTAGAGATGAGGTTTCACCATACTGGCCAGGCTGGTCTCGAATTCCTGACCTTGTGATCCACCCACCTCGGCCTCCCAAAGTGCTGAGATTACAGGTGTGAGTCACCGTACCCAGCTTTCAGGATTCTTACAGTGTAGTCAGTGACTCTACTCTTTGCTTTAGAGCCATAGATTTTCCATGACATAAGAGCCATCTAAGAAACATTTTGGTAGAAAAGAAATCTAAAAAAACAATAAGGTGATTTTTTCCTGTCTGTAAGAAGCTTACCTTTATTCCATTATATTTATCCATCAAATCTTACATTTTGCTCATTTTAGCACTCCCTATATATAAATGTTTTCATTTCATTATGATAACCAAGATGAAGGAAATGGAATATTGTAGAAATGAACTATTTGAGAAAGAAGCAGAACAGACATGCTTTAACTTCAGCGAGTTGAAATGTGGGGAACTTGCCTTTTCAGGCACTGTCAAAATTCAAATTTCTTTATTTTGTGCCAATCACTTGAATCACTGACAGTATTTCATGAACAGTCATTGATCATTCCCCAGTTTAAGAATGGCATCTTTCAACATTCTGAGAGCTAAATTTAAGATGAAATACAGCTTAGATGCCTCCAATGCTAACCAAATATTTTAGGAGTTCATGAATTCACTTATTTGCCCTATATTTTCTGAGCACTAAGCTAGATGCCTAGGGCACAAGATGATTATAAACAAGCAAGAAATAGAAGCATGAAAAATAATTGTCATACTGTTTAATATGTACAATAATGGAGCCTTGTATGAAGCTTATCAGTGGTAAAAAGGGAGAGTAAAAAAAAAAAAAAAAGAAAAAGAAAAAACAACATTCAAGAAGGTGACCCCCGCAAAAAAATTCCACTTGACTCTGAGTCCAGAATACCATCATCTCTCTTAAGTTACTACGATGGCCTTCTTTAACTATATTCCTTACTTGTAATCTTGCTGGAGCTATTACCTCTCCCCCAACGCATTCTCCAGACAACACCCATTATTGTATTTCTACAACATTTATCTAATCCAGTCACCCCATATTTTAAAATCTTCAGTGGCTTACCATCAACTTAATAGGACAAAAGCCAAACTTTCTCATGTTATGCAATCCTGAAGGCTGGATGCAGTGACTTACCTCCATCAAATATACATATCCCTTTTCTACAAATCCAATTTATCTCCAAAGTCCAGATGATGACCTACCCAGCACTGCAGCCCACATTGACCTTTTCCTTCTCTGAATTCCTACAGCATTTATTGGCTTTATGACTTATTCTGTGCAAAATCCTATTTTGCCATACATTGCCCTTTCCTATTTCTGGAATGTATTTGTTTTCCCATATAAATTGTAAGCTCTTCAATCTCAAAACCATTCCTTGTACTTCTTTTGGAAAGACCATAAACTCCACAAATACTTGTTGAATACACAATAACTACTATAAAAATCATTCATTAATGGATTTATCAGGGAACCACAGCTCAAAAATGGTAACTAAAGATAATCATCCTTCTCTCGAGTAAACATTAAGAAAGTATATTTATTATATTCTTAATTCTTTCACATGATAAAATGTTCCCTGACAGCCAGGTTAGCAGTTTTGTAGCTGGGGACCTCAGTTTTAAAAATATTTTTTTTACTTTTCTTCCTTCCCTTCCTTCCTACCCCTGTGTTTCTTCCCTCTCTGGATACTGTCCCAAGAAATTTCAGAGGCTAATCTTGAAACAAACATGGAGCCCCTGGTGAATCTTCCTGCTTAGGGGTAGTCAGGAACAATTAGTCCACCATCATAGGGCTGAAGTGAAAACAATGCCACCTAACCTCCAGACAGGGGATCACCCAAGATAGGCATCAGAACAAGGCACACAGTTCCTGCACCCTGCACCACTCCTGCATGTCTCCCATAACAAGCTTCCCTTTAAAATCCCTTAAATTTTCAGATTTAAGATGGTCCTTTAGAATGCTAGTTTGCCATCTTCTCAGGTTGCTAGCTCTCTGATTAAACCTGCTTTTCCTCCCAGCAAACCCTGCCTCTAATATCTGGCTTTTGAGAGGCAAGCTGCCAAATCTGGGTCCAATTACACTTTCATAACCTTTTCAGGCAAAATCTTTATGCCTACACTATTTTTTAATAAAGAGTCCCACTACTTCGTATCTCTAAGGAAATCATTTAGCTCCCTCATTCATTCAACAAATATTTATTGAACACATACTATGTGTCAAGCACTACAGAAAGAGCCCTGAATAAAACAGATAAAGTGCCAATTCTCAAAGAGCTTAGAGTCTATTGGGTCAGTACATAGTATGTCTAACGGTGATAAGAGTGATGAGAAAACTAAAGCAAAAAAGGAATTAGAGGGTCAGGGTTGAGGGCACAATTATGTTGCTCTTTTATATATGGTAGTCAGGTAAGGTCTCACTGCCATGAGATGATATTTCAGGTAATACTTGAGCAAAGGCTTGAAGAAAGAGAGGGAGCCATGCAGATATCTGGAGTAAGAGGGTTACAGAAAGAGAGGGAACCACAACTGCAAATGTCCTATAATGTGAATTTGGTTTTGAAAACATGTAATTCTGCTATAGAAGATTAATAGATATATAGTTTACAAGACTTAGGTAACACTTTTAAAATGTGTTACCATAGAAAAGTAGTCAGTAAATAAGTAGCTTGTGAGTCAGGCAGGATTCATAAGATGCATTGGGTATAAAGGTAAATTCAGTCAGCCCTCTATGTCCCCAGGTTCCACATCTTCATATTCAACCAACCAAGGATCAAAAATACTCAAAAATTAAAAATAACACAATAACAAAAACAAAAAAAGACAAATTTCTATTTTTCAGTTTTTATTTTTTTGAAACAGAGTCTAGCTCTGTCACCCAGGCTGGAGTACAGTGGTGTGATTAAGACTCACTACAACCTCCACCTCCCAGATTCAAGCAATTCTCCTGCCTCAGCCTCCTGAGTAGCTGGGATAACAGGCGAGCACCACCACGCCTGGCTAAGTTTTGTATTTTTAGTACAGACAGCGTTCCACCATGTTGGTCGGTCTGGTCTTGAACTCCTGACCTTGTGATCTGCCCACCTCAGCCTCTCAAAGTAAAGGGATGACAGGCATGAGCCACTGTGCCCGGCCCAAATTTTTAAAATAAAGTATAATGTCAGAGCAGTGGCTCATGTCTGTATTCCTCACACTATGGGAGGATGAGGCAGGAGGATCACTTGAGCACAGTAGTTCAAGACCAGCCTAGGCAACACTGAAACCCCATCTCTACAGAAAAATATAAGGTGGGCATGGTGGCATGCACCAGCAGTCCCAGCTACTCTGGAGGCTGAGCTGGAGCACCACTTAAGCCAAGTAGGATGAGGCTACAGTGAGGCAAGATTACAGCAAGTTTCCAGCAAAAGAAAATGTAGTATAACAATTATTTACATAGCATTTATATTGTATTATGTATTATAAGTAACCTAGAGATGATTTAAAGTATATGTGGGGATGCGAGGATATATGCAAATATTATGCCATTTTATGTAAGGGATTTGAGCATCCACAGATTTTGGTACCCACAGGGGGCAAGGAGGTGGGGCTGGAACCAATTAGGGATACCTTGGGACATTTGTAGTTAGTAAGTCTAGTATCTATCCCTAAATAGAGACAGAACGGAAGAACCAAGAGAAAGTTACATTGATGAGGCACTAAATATGTAAAAAGCACCTAATATTTATGAAGTTGTAAATATAATGAGGCATCTGATGCATTTAACATTCATAATACATAATATGAGATATATGAGGCACTCTACATGCATGAGGTCTTAATTTGGTTAACCCACATCTTCTCTCCCCAGGTAATAAATAAAACCCAAAGCTGCTCAGCAGGCTAATTGGCAAGCTACAGCTGACGCCAGGCATACTTGCCCCTGGGTCTCTCTGATAGAGCCCAAGGCATATTCCATCTGACTGGGCCTCTCACTCACCTCAATTCTGATCCTCTCTGCTGATAATTGGCCCTGCTGAAAAGATGGATTTCACATTTCTGACAACCAGAGCCAGAAAGCATTTATTTACTAAAAGTTGAATTTATTTTACGTCTTACTGAAACTAAAGGGAAAGAGGGGGGATAAATTGCCATCACCACTTATATATTTACTCCATTTACCACTTGTACCTCATGTGTATAACACTGACACAAAACTCCTTGCTAGTGAGTGAAAGCACTAATACAGAAACAAAGCAGAGAGAATGCTACACAAAAAATTATTCCTGGTTCTAGTGAAAAATCCCTAGTCCCAAGACTATAAAGCTATTTTCCATTGTTCACCTTTTTTTTTTTTTTTTACTTATGGCTGAAAGTTATTAATGCTCAGCTTCTACTTTAGGTGATGAGAAGAGTTGAGAGTCCAAGATCTTTTAAATACCAGAAAGGGAGAGTCTTTTCCCTTAAACTTTTATTTTATGTTCCAGGGTACAAGTGCAAGATGTGCTGGTTTGTTACAAGGTAAACGTGCCATGGTGGTTTGCTGCACAGATCAACCCATCAACTAGGTATTAAGCCCAGCATCCATTAGCTATTCTTCCTGATGCTCTCCCTCAACCCCCAATGGGCCCCAGTGTGTGTTGTTCCCCTCCATGTGTCCATTTGTTCACATCGTTCACCTCTCACTTACGAGTGAGAATATACAGTGTTTGGTTTTCTGTTCCTGCATTACTTTGCTGAAGATAACAGCTTTCAGCTTAATGATAGTCTGGATAAAGAAAATGTGGTACATATACACCACAGAATACTATCCAGACATAAAAAGAAAGAAAAAGATCTTTAACTGCTGCTACTTTCTTGCTAATTCCAGCAATGTGCTGATAGTGTCAAGAACTATCACTAGGTCCAGAAATAGAGAAAGGCTGATTTAGGCTGAGGTTCTAGTAACTATCTTATTTTTAACCAAAACAAAAGAGAGACATGTACTGCCAGGATTTGTAGTTCTGATAGTGCATCAGAAATCAGGACAAAAAATCTAAAGCAGAAAATGACCAATTATACCACAGGAGAAAACCATCTTCTGCTGAGGTTTCACAAAGGTTCCTGGAGACAGGTGACTTTTATACAATTATACTCATGGAAGCCAAACTAGAAGATTAATTTAATCCAAGAGAATAAATATTGATTGAACATCCACTCACTGAAAACCCCCATGTTTGACACTTGTAAGACACAAAAGTAAATAAGCTGTTTACCCTCACAGACTCTGTATTTAAAAGAATACAGACATGTTCCTTTAAAAATGGAAGACAAAATAAGTACCACAAAAGAGAATCATAAGTGCTTTAGGAACCAAAAAGAACTACTGCCAAAAGGAAATGAGGTAAAGGCCAGACAGTATATAATAAGCAAAGAAAAACAGAAAATTCAGAAGGAATACTAACAGTAGAAACCTGCAGTTTTCAAAAGAGCTAAAAGATTAGAGAAGGATACAGAAAACAGAACTTGTTTCCTGGTCAAAAGCAACAAAAATAATGAATGGAGAAATGGAGCAGTAAGGAAACAAAATTCTCAGAGTAAGTTCTTTACCTAATTGCCTTGTCTTTTAAAAAGGCAATATTTGGGGGAAAAAAATTCTGGGCTAAAAAATGCTTTAGATGAAATTTTAGTATGCCAAATATTAAAGGGTGTTCACAATAAAATGTTATCAACAACAGTAAAGGCCAAGTTCCCATGATTCTGCAGATACTTACTGAGGCAAAATCACAATGTGACCAGAAAGAACTTAAAAGTGCATGGGCGGAACACTTGGCGAAGCACCAAAAACTGTATCAAAACCAGTGCCCAGAACATCTATCGAAGGCATGTCTTCATGGGAAGTGTTTAGTGTTGCCGCCTCTTAAATTCTTCTCCAACCTTTTCAAGGAAAAGTATTTTGATAGACATTTGCCTTTTAGAAATGGGATTTGACGATTGGTAATGAATGCACTTAACAACATATGTAATATTTTTTAAAAAGGAGAACTGTACAAATACATGAAAACCACAGCTTATACAAAACTCATTTGAACCACTGATTCACTATGATTCCTTACCAAACTAGTTACAAATTACAAACATGCAGAGAAATAGACTAAATACACAGCATACATGCATTCTTCCTACTCCTGCCAGGCAGGAAAATTAAATATATTGACAAAACAAAAATGAAATCAAGCAAAACTGTGGCCTATCAAAACTGCGTATTTGGACATTTTGGGTAATTGTCAAAAGATAATTTGGCTCTAAGATAAAAGGGGGATTGTGCCTCTTTGGAGATTTTATACAATTAGAAAGTGACACCAAAAAATTTATTTTATATTACACAAAAGGATATCTTCTAAACATACAGCAGAACAGTAAAAATCTTTCTGAGCCACCGCAACAACTTGGGTAGAGCAGGAGTTGGTCAATATTTTTTTAGAAAGAAAGGCAAGGAGAAAGCCATAATAGTAGTTTAAAAGTTTGTTAGGTTTAGAAACATTTTTCTAAGATGTTCTCTAATGTGTTCTAAAGTATTTCTACAATAAATAGTATACTAGTCTTGGTGGCTCATGCCTATAATTCCAACTACTCAGGAAGCTAAGGTGGGAGGATTGCTTGAGGCCAGGAGTATGAGACCAGCCTAAGCAACATAGCAAGATCTCTGTCTTGTACATATCTATACTCATCTATAAATAATTTTTAAATAATAAAATAAGAGGAGCCCCTTTCTCCTCTACTTAGAATTTAATTTTACCCAGTAACATACATTATATCAAACTTGTCCCACCTGCAGCCTGTAGGCCACATGCAGCCCAGGATGACTTTGAATGTGGCCCAACACAAACTCATAAACTTTCTTAAATCATTATCAGGTTTTTTTGGCAATTTTTTTTCTTTAGCTCATCAACTATTATTAGTGTTAGTGTATTTTATGTGTGGCTCAGGACAATTCTTCTTCTTCCAATTGACCCAGAGAAGCCAAAAGACTGAATACTCTTGCAATATATTTACTGGGGAAAAAAAAAAACCCTATATACAACTAAAAACTGTAAAATACATCAAAACACATTGCAAGACAAGAAATTACTACCATCATATGATTGTTGTGCTGCTTCATGAAGCAGTATTTGGCATCTGCTTGTGAGAACTGGCACTACATGAACTCATGATTCAAGAATGTGTGTCATCCCTACTTAAAAGTCCCAGTAATAAACCTTTCCCACTTTGAGACAAAAATACACATCGAAAACCTTTAAACACCCCTTGACAGAAAAAACCTAAAAGTCATTCGTTTACCCATTCGATCATTCATCAAATAATGAATACCTGGGTGCTCTATGCAAAATAGTAGACTAGGCAATGAGAAAACCAAGATATATAATACACAGTATATGCCCTTATGAAATTCACAGTCTACAGTTTGGAAGACAAAGCATGTTCACTCTCTAAAAATGCCAAAATCTAATCAGCATACTAAATTTTTAATTAGAAAAAATTTGATCATTTCTGATGATACATATGTATATACATGTAAGTGTGACATATATACACAGACATATTTAAACAAACACACATGTTTTTTAACTCTTCAATTTTACATAACTTATATAGTTTTATATGGAAAAAGCACAGGCCTGGAAGTCAAGACTTATCTTCTAGTGAATCTCAGCTGTTTATTAGCTATGTGACCTAGGGCAGGTTACTTAACTTTCATTAGCCTGTTTCTCAGTGCATGAAATGAAAGTAATAATACCTGTTTTACCTACCTTACAGGCTTTTTATGAAGATAAAATGACAATAGATGTAATAGTGACTATTAAACTGCAGAACTCTACACAAATATAAGTTATTACAATCCAAAACATGAGAACTCATTATTTTAACTTTCAAACTATTAAAATAGCTAGAATACTTTCATGTAAGTTTTTAAGTAAAACAATTTCAGCTTAGTAGCAGTCTTATTTCTTTTAAGACTACGTTGAAGACAATGAAAATTAAGTTAATGTTGAAATTAATGTTGAGTTAATATGAATTAAAACTGATTAATGTTAAAGAACTGCTACCTGTCAAAAGTTTCTCAAAGGACCAAATGCATCTTAATCACCTGGACTGATTAATCACATAGACTGGTAATTCTGAATTTTAGTGGGTTTAGGAATCCACAAATCTATCAAGCACCCAGGAGATTCTTTTCATTTTTATTCATTCATTTTATAGACAGAGTCTAACTATGTTGCCCTGGCTAGAGTGCAGTGGCTATCCACATGCACAATCACAGCACTCTACTACCTCCAAGTGTACTATGGCCTCCCAGACTCAAGTGATGGTCCTGACTCAGCCTCCCAAGTAGCTAAGGTAAGAGGGATGTGTCGCCATGTCTAGGTCTAGGAGATTCTTAGACACACTAAAGTGTAAGAGCCACTGACATATGGTGAAAGACTACCTCTTCCAACTGATCTTAATAACAAATAAGATAAGAAAATAATGCTGACTTGATTAGAAATAAAAATAATGTGGAATAATTACTGTATTTTCCAGGTCCTCTAAAAATATTTTTTAATAAAAAAGGATAACATATTTGGGGTATTCATTTCACTAATGTAAATAGTGCTTAAGATAATCTGAGTTGTTATTCTTTTTCATAACTAAAAAATACATCCATAAGCCATTGAGAAACATACAGTAATAATTAGGGACATTAAATATAAAAATCCTCCTTTCCCTTGAGTTAATAAATGTTTAACATAAATGCCATCTACTTGCAATGTAATACTACCATCATGTTTCATTATATACATAGCAATGTAAAAATACATAATCATAATCAATGCAAATATGCTTTCTACAACTTAATGGTAAATGAGACTTCTAACATATTCCAAAACAGAATTTCAGATAAATACTATATCAAGAAAATGATGGAATTTTAAGAGTTCTTTGTCTTGACAAATTAAATATAAAATTAGTGATACCTTCATACTACTTCAGCAGTATCAACACTATTTCAAATTGTATACATTCCTTGCTAAACTAAAGCAAATTTCAAATGTACAATGTTAAACAAATTCTGTCTATGGAAAGTAAATTTTCCTAAGGCTTTTCTTTTTTTCAAACTAAAAGATACATAGTAGATACCCATTAAAGTGTACAATGGAGAATTTAAAGCTATTCATGTGGTAAAAACATATTTGAAGGCCAGATGGTATGGCTCAGGCTTGTAATCCCAGCACTATGGGAGGCCAAGGCCCGCGGATCACCTGAGGTCAGGAGTTCAAGAGTAGCCTGGCCAACGTGGTGAAACGCTATCTGTACTAAAAATATAAAAATTAGAAATTAACCAGGCATAGTGATGGGCGCCTGTAATCTCAGCTACTGGGGAGGCTGAGGCAGGGGTATTGCTTGGACCTGGGAGGCAGAGGTTGCAGAGAGCCAAGATTGCGTCATTACACTCCAGCCTGGGTGACAAGAGAGAAACTCCATTTCAAAATAATATATATAATGTACACACACACACACACACACACACACACACACACACACACATATTTAAGAATTTATTTTTTAATTTAATATTAAATGCTATTTTTAAAGAGATTAACTAGAAAAATATATGCAATTTATTTTTCAAAAATGTATTTTTGCCAAAATAATTACAACATTTAAAAAATGTCTTTGTAAGAAAAATTTTGTTTATGTAAAACAAATTTACAGTCTTTTGTAAAACTGTTGCCATCTTACAGTAAAACTACAGTGGAGAAAATATTTAACTAGTAACAGTCAAATAAAGCACTGTTAAAAAGTTTCATATAGTTCTTTAAACACTGGTTATATTAACATTTAAGAAACAAAAACCTACACACACTTTTCCTTGCAGCTGCTTTATAAAAGTGTATATAAAGTTCCAAAATAAACTACTAAAAAAAGCCCTACATTATTGTTGCAAGTTTCTTCCTAACAGACATTTCTCTGTTTGAAACAGAAGGCCGCCTGTTCGCTGAAATGACTAAAAACACGAAGTTGGTCATTCTTAACTAGGCTATAAGAAAAAAATGTGCAATAAGAAAAATAATAAGTCACTCAGTAGTAGACAAAATAGTAACAGGACAGCTACAAACCCATCATTATATGTGTTACTAACATTTTATTTTGTGTAGAAGAAAATTTCCCTTTTAGCTGTAAAGCGTGTCTTTGAATATTTCCTTCCTTGCCACCTCTCATGTTCAAGTCAAAGAAAGCTTAAAACATTCATAACATATCTGTAAATTTCAACCAAAATTTGAAGTAACAGAACAGAATCTGTAAAAAAAAAAAAAAAAAAAAAAAAGTGAACAAACAAAACATATTACTCTCTTCTCTAAGAGTACCCCACTTTGCCCCACAAAAAAACAAACACAAAATAATGCTTTCAAGTTTTAACAAATTTTCAAGCAATATATTTGATACATTATGTAAAAATGAAAACATTTCAAAGTCATTACAATGTGATTATAACTCTTCTGTGGGTAACTATAACACTGTATTATCTTCAGACAGAAATGGACACATCAATGTGTCTATCCACCCAATGCCACAAGAAGTCGAATCAACAGATAAGAAATTCAAAGGCTGTAAATAAAAGACAGCACAGTGTTGGAACCAGGGAGATGCTAAATGATTCTCTATTCTTTTTGCATCTGCGCATGCTTTAAAGTCCAATCAATGCTTATCTCTCACTAAAGCCAACCATGTTACCCAACATGTTCACTCCCTTCTCTGAAGGGATACACCCTGTGTTCTAGGTCATTTGGCATTTATCATTTGCTTACTTAGGTATCCTTTTCCTTTGTATCATTTAACTTGGCAGGTATACTGGAAGCTTTTCAAGGGAAAGGACTGTTTTCTTCCTTTCTTGGCTTCACCATGTTAATTCATCTTTTGTTCCTTCTCACAGACATCAAGCTTCCTGCCCCCTTTTCTCATCTACCTCCAGAATCTCCACTTTATGTGTATGACCACAAATGCAGATGGGCCCTCAGCACTATCAAAGGACTCATTTGCAATCTCAAATCAAACCACTCTCCAAAATAACTAATTCATTTCTTCCTCTCCAATACCTCCAAACTCATGCTCAGCTAATTCCTTTGTTTCTTACTTCAGTGGACAAATACAAACCATCAGAATAAACTTCATCTTCCTACTCCCAAATCTACTCATATACTTTGCTTTCAATACTGTTAAAATGAATGAACTCTCCCTGCTCCTGTTAAAGATCACTCTCTTCACTTATGGACTACATTCCACAATTTCCCACTTATTTGAAACTGGTCCTGGAATTATTCCTTCTGGCTCCTGCATTGCTAATTCTTCCCTTCCTAGTAGATAATTCTCAGCATACAAACATTTTAGAATTGCATTCCTTTCTTTAGGCCAGAGATTCCTCATTTTTACAGTAGGGGTCAAAACAGTACCTACTGTACAAAATTACTGTGAAGTTTCTTGAAATTACAATTATTACAATGTTTCAAAGTTATCCTTGAACTTCATGTCTCCTTCTGGCTACCAGATTTCTCTAATACCCTTTTTGGCAATCTCAAAACAATGGCCTATTCTTGCTGTCTTAAATTCCTCATTCTCTCCTGTACCTCCTTCACTCAGGCCTTTGTCTCTACCCATACCTGAAAACACACTGCCAAAGGCATTAACCACTTATCATATGACCAAATCCAATAGTCTATTCTCAATTCTCAATAAGTGATATATCGAACACTTACTACACTACCAGAAATATTCATTTAATCCTTCCAGTAACTCTGTGAGATAAATACCATAATTACTCATTTTAGAGAGGATAAAATCAAGTCTTCTATGAGTTAAGTAACTTGCTCAAGATCATACAGCTTACTCAATCTCTCGAAAAGTCCTAGCGAAAAACCCATTATCATTTTAACAAATATTCCCCTACTCAATGTCTTCACAAGCAACAAGGCACTATCCTCGTGTTCCTATTCACAATGACTCTCAACCTCTCTTAACACATGCCCCATTCAAAGAAAAAAAAGTTTCTCTCAGTTGGCTTTTTGCATACTATATTTAGCATAAAATCAGTGGCATCAAGGTATGTGAATAGAGAAAGGAAAACGTGACAAATAAGAGGAAAAAACAGATAATGTTAAAAAAAATCCTCAAATGATCAAGATGCTGTAGTTAGCTGATGAGAATGTTAAAATAACTTACAAACACATTAAAGAAGGGAGAAGGTGGAATATACAAAATTTATTAAAACAGCAGTCCCCAACCTTTAGGCACCAAGGACTAGTTTCATGGTAGACAATTTTTCCATGAACAGTGGGGGTGTCAGGTGGAGAAGGACGATGATTTTGGGATAACACTTTTCCACATCAGATCATCAGGCATTAGATTCTCAAGGAGCACGCAACCTAGATTCCCCACATGTGCAGTTCACAATAGGGTTCACACTCCTATGATAACTTAATTCTGCCACTGATCTGACAGGAGGCAGAACTCAGGCAGCAATGCTGGCTCAACCACTGCTCACTTCCTGCTGTGTGGCTTGGTTCCTAGCAGGCCGTGGACTGGTACCAGTCTGTGGCCCAGGGATTGTAGACTCCAGATAAAAAGATAGACAACTTCAAGAGAAAATTTAAACCTATAAAAATAGTTAAATGCATATTCTCAAACTAAAAAATACAGTATCTGAAATCAAGAACTCATTGAATAGGTTTAATAGCATCTTAGATAAAGAAGATATGTTTGATTAGCTCAAAAACAGATCAATAGAAAATATCCAATCTGAAGCATGGAGACAGAGAAGAAGAGAACAGAGTATAAGGGAGAAGTGGGATGCTCTCAACACATGACACATGCATAATTAGAGTCCCAGAACAAGAGAATGAGGCAGAAGCAACGGTTGTGGGGGCTTTTGTTTGTTTTTGCTTTTTTTGAGACAGTGTCTCACTCTGTCACCCAAGCTGGAGTACAGCTTGGGTGTACTCAAATATGATCACGGCTCACTGCAGCCTCAATCTTCTGGGCTCATGTGAACCTCCCGACTCATCCTACTGAGTAGCTTGGGACCACAGATGGGTGCCACCACACCCAGCTAATTTTTTTTTTTTTTTGTCTTAATGGTCTCCCTATGTTGCCCAGACTAGTCTCTAACTCCTGATCTCAGGCAATCCTCCTGCCTTGGCCTCCCAAAGTGCTGGAATTACAGGTGTGAGCTATTGTCCTCAGCCCCTGCTGGCTTTTAAGATGGAAGAAGGGCCACGAGCCAAGGAATGCAAGAATTGCAGCACAAGAAGCTAGAAAAGGAAAAGAAAGGAATTCTCCCCTACAGCTCTTGGAGAACCTTAGTTTTGGCCCAGTAAAACCAATTTTGAACTTCTGACCTCTAGAACTGTAAGATAAATTTGTGTTTAGTCGCTAAGTTTGTGGTAACTTTTTATAACCACATTAGGGAACTAATACAAGGATCAATAAAAGAAGAAAATATAATGAAGCTGAGTTTATCTCCACCCAATAACATCAAATCTAAAATCTAAAAAGCAAAAACAGGTAAGACCATTATTATAGTTGCATAATGGTAACTCACTACTCTTTAGTAACTAATAAAGCAGACTAAAAAAAAAAATCAGAAGAGATATGAAAGATTTAAGCAAAACTATTAACTATCTTAACCTACTTGACTTTTATGACACTATACACAACCACTGTAGAACACACATTCTTTTCAAGCACACAAGTAGCATTTGCTGAAACAGACCATATGCTGGGCCATAAAGCAACTCTTACAAATTCAGAGAACTGAAATCATGCTAAGCTTTTTTGTTGACCACAGAGGAATTAAACTAGAAATAAATAATAGAAACACCTAAATAATAATAATAAGGAGAAATAAGAAGAAAATAACCAAAAGCAACATCTATATTCTGGAAAATAAGACAGTTCTCTCTCTCTTCATCTTCTCCTGTAAAATTCTCCCCTGCAAAGTTCTCATACCCTGGAGGAATGGGGGGAGGGAGGGAAAGAGAGAGAATGCTTCTCCCTGTCCTAAAATGTCACCACCTTCATTCAGATTCATCTTGGTCTTTATCACTACTCACCTTTTCTGTAAAGTTTTTCCTTTTGCCTTTCCACCAATTCCTGCCTCTTCAAGGCCTAAGTTAAACCTTGCCTTTGCTGTAAAGCAGTCCCTAATTGCTTTTTGTCCATAATGATCTCAATTTCCCCTCAACTTTCAAACTAGATATTGTCCATATTTCTTTTAGCTCTCAACCACCTCTTATTCTGAAGTATTATTTAAATATTTTATGTAGATAAACACTAATTCTTTAATAAGAATGCCAACTATTTAATGATATAATCTATACCTTATACCTTGCTACTCATAGACAGGAGCATCAGCAAAGGAGTTTGTTAGAAATGCTGAGTCTCAGATCCCACCCCGGACCTACTAAATTTAAATCTGCATTTTAACAAGGTCCACAGGTGACTGGAATACATATTTAAGTTTGAAATGTTATGCCTTATAGTGCTTCTCTTTAATTCACCAGAATATAGTGCAGATTGAAGTAATTCAATAAATACCATTCAAATTGATTTAAAAATATAACATGTATGCTGCAACATTTACTTTTTATTCTTTTAAAGACAGGGTCTTGCTCTGTCACCCCAGCTAGAGTGCAGCAGCATAATCATGGCTCACTGCAGCATCAATGTCCTGGTCTCAAGCAGCCCTCCTGCCTCAGCCTCCCAAATAGCTGGAACTACAGGCATGCACCACCACACCCAGCTAATTTTTATGTGTCTTAACTTTATTTGTAGAGATGGGGTTTTGCTTTGCTGCCCAGGCTGATCTTGAACTCCTGGCCTCACGTAATCTTCCTTCTTCAGTTCCAAAGTGCTGGGATTATAGGTATGAGCTACTATACCTGGCCTGCTGCTACT
>NW_016107792.1:874341-897919 GCF_001604975.1 Cebus imitator
AGATAGTCTGCTTCTGTTGCCCAGCCTGGAGTGCAGTGATGCCATCTCAGCTCACTGCACCCTCCACTTTCCAGGTTCAAGCGATTCTCCTGCCTCAGCCTCCCGAGTAGCTAGGACTACAGGTGCACGCCACTGCACCCAGCTAATTTTTGTAATTTTTTTTAGTAGAGATGAGGTTTTTGCCATATTGGCTTGTCTCAAACTCCTGACCTTGGGTGATCTGCCTGCCTTGGCCTTCCAAAGTGCTGAGATTACAGGCATGAACCACCATGCCCTGGGATTACAGGCGTGAGCCACCATGCCCTGCCTGCTGCTACATTTTTAACAACCAAAGAGCACAGAATAAATTTAAGATTAAAAAATAAATGTATCTTCTCAATAAGCACAATGATTAATGGTATTTTAGTAGACACGTAAAATCCAAGCACATGGCAACATAACATGACCATAAAAATCAAGGCTTATGTTTCTCCTGCCTGTTGTCTAGATATTCTGCAAAAGATATTTCAATGTTTGACCAGTCACTAAGAACGATGACCCATGATGAATAGCAAACCAAATTGTTCTTTATGCCTACTCTACCATCAAGTGGATGAAAGGACTTGTTGAAAATTAATTAGCACCCAGGTGTGGTGGCTCATGCCTTTCATCCCAGCACTTTGGAAGCCCAAGGTGGGCAGATGCTTAAGCTCAGGAGTTCGAGACCAGCCTGAGCAACATGGAACCCTGTTTCTACAAAAATGCAAAAATTAGCCAGGTATGGTGGCATGTGCCTGTAGTTCCAGCCACTTGGAAAGCTGAGGTGGGAGGGCTGTTTGAACCTAGAAAATGGAGGTTGCAGTGAGCTGAGATTGTGCCAGTGCACTCCAGCGTGGGTAAGAGAGCCAGACCCTGTCTCAAAAAAATAGAAAAAACTGAATTAGCAATATATGTATTAGAACTAATGCATCTCCACAATTAGAGTGGTAACTCTTTACAAATACCTACTTTTGAACTACCTAAATCCCATGTCAAGCACTCAAAGATATGATACTTAATTTTGCTTTAAAATGCTACACTAGGCTGGGCGCGGTGGCTCAAGCCTGTAATCCCAGCACTTTGGGAGGCCGAGGCGGGTGGATCACGAGGTCAAGAGATCNGAGGCGGGTGGATCACAAGGTCAAGAGATCGAGACCATCCTGGTTAACATGGTGAAACCCCGTCTCTACTAAAAATACAAAAAATTAGCTGGGCATGGTGGTGCATGCCTGTAATCCCAGCTACTCAGGAGGCTGAGGCAGGAGAATTGCCTGAACCCAGGAGGCGGAGGTTGTGGTGAGCCGAGATCGCGCCATTGCACTCCAGCCTTGGTAACAAGAGCGAAACTCCGTCCCAAAAAAAATAAAAAAAAAAATAATAAAAAAATAAATAAATAAATAAATAAAAATAAAATAAAATGCTACACTAAAACTACTTTTAGATTTTAACAAATGTTATACAGTTTACCAGAGTAACAAAAAACTCCCATGCATTTATGAAATTTAAAAAAAAAAAATCTCATTTAAAACAAACAAATATGAATTCACCCTTCAATCATTCTGGAGGACCTTTCCTAATAATTTTGAAATTGGAATTTGAAAGTACCTGTTTTAGTGTATTTCTTTTTTGTTTTGAGACCATTAATACAGCAAATCTTTTAGGAATGCCTCCTCTGTTTTTTAGGTCAAACATTCATTTAACTACCTAACTTAGCTTCTTTAAAAATAAAAGAATACAGCACCTGAATAACTTTAGTCACATAAAGAAAAACAAAAATGTTGTTATCTTGACCCTGTAGTATCTAAAAATCTTTGTTTCTAGTTTAAACAGATAAATTAGTAGCTTATATTGCATGCCTAGGTTCTTACACTCATTTTGGAAACAATTGGTCAATTCTTCCCTCCTGCCCCTGCCTACTGAATGCTATTCCACTTAAACAAAACATCAACACCTAATCCTTTGAGTTCCTTTGACCAGGTGAAATACTTAAAAGAGGTTTCTTGGGGACAACAAGAAAGTGTGTCAGACAGATGCCTACTGTCATACCTCACTTTTTTGTTCTAAAAGAACACAATCAATTCTGACAGATAGTAATTTTGAAGTTCTACAAGGAATCACTAATTCAAATTACTTTCAAAACTGTGAAATAGTAACTTAAAAATGATACACATATCACAGAATACAAAAATGTACTCAGGGCCAGGCACAGTGACTCACGCCTATAACCCAGCTGAGGAAGATCACTTGAACCCAGCATTGGAAACTGCAATTCACTATGATTGTGCCACAGTACTCCACCCAGTGTGACAGAGCAAGAACTTGTCTCTAAAAGTAAAAATAAAATAAAAATATATTCAGGTCGCCTCCTCTTTTTTTGCCATAATAATAAGACCGTCAAATGTGACATATGGAATTAAAGCTCTACTAAATTGTAAGTATTTATCTCATAAAATTGCTTTCTAATAAAAATATGTACTATCTGAGGCCTACAATCCTGACAGATAAGATAAACAAAATGCCATTTTAAAAAATTTACTTGTTGAAACTAATGAAAGTTTTGCACCAACACCCACAAAATGGGCATAAACATATGTTTCAGTTTCACAAAGGGTTAAGACGTATTCTAGTTTAAAAGCTTGAAAATCTGACTTGATTTTTTCTCTTCCTTTATATATTAACTGAATTATTCAGAATCATTTTATATACTTAAGATGTTTCACTCAATGAATTAGGCATAATTATTCTTGCTGTTACTAGGGATGGTCATATAAAGATTATGTTTTACCCAACTGTTCTTTTTACTTTCTCCTCCCGAACAATTTATTCAATGACAAAAGGGCTGCTGTGCAGAAAGCAGACCAAAAATGCTCACTATGAAGCCATTAATGGCTATTACATTACTATCCCTAACACTTTATTATCAAAAGATCTAGCTGACATTTGGCTGACAACCGTGTACTTACAAACATAATGGGAAAACCATCTTTAAGAAAAAATTTAAAAGCTTTGAATGGCTCTTAAAGAATCCTACACAGTCTTGATAAACATCTCATCCAGTTAAACATAAGACCTAAAGATAGAATAGATACACTAGTTGTTGACAATTAGGGAGTTCCAGAAGCACCATACTATGGAAAGAAAGCCATGCATGGAGGCTGGTAAAAACAGGCAGGTCTAGCAGTAGGCAGATAACATTAGTAATACGAGGTTAAGAGGCAGGCAGTGAAGTCTAAGCAGATATACAGTCGGCCTTAGGAAAATGTCAGCGGGTATCAGAGACCCAATCAGAAAGATTTTTATTTATAACAAAAATTTAGAGAGTCACTTAACAAGTGTTTATTGAAAGACTTATGAATTAATCACTGTTTTGAATACTGGGGATCTAGTTATTAATAAAATGATGAAGACTACTTTCTATACACAAGGGTCTATGCTAAACATTATGTGATTTACAAGTGTTTTGTTTTTTGGGTTCTTTTTATGGAATGAGCTATTAGAGAAAAAAAAGAAAAGGCAAAGCAAAATCAGGATCAGACTAGGACTGGGAAAAATACCATCAAAACACTGCAAGTATCTGTTCGAGGTCACTGTGGACAAGTTTAATGAAGTTAGTCTAAACGTACCTGAGAAACATTGCAAATATTTTTTAGGAAGTCTTTTCAACAGAACTGAGATCCTGGCCTTTCCTTAAGTCATTTTTTTTTGTTTTGTTCTGTTCTTATATTTAAATTCAAAATCAGGATGGAAATTTTTAAAAGTCTGGTGGAGAATGTTTCTTTAAAACATAAAAGATTTTAGCTCCCTTATATCTGAGAAGCTTTCTGTGACCTCATCTTCCACTTCTGTAACCTGGCAAATCATTAGAAAAGACACTTTAATAATATCCCCCACAATCTGCAGGAGATACTTCAAGCTTCATATCTCAGCTTCACATTTCGTTACCTCTTTGACTTGACTTTAACTCCTTCAACCTTCCCCTTTCCCCACCTTCTCTCTATTACAACTATGTTGGCCTGCTTTCTATTTCTGAAACATGCAGGGAATTTCCCACTCCAGGGCTATTGTATTTGGATTCTCTCTGCTTAGACAGCTCTTCCCCTAAATATAGACGTCGCATCCTTGGGCCACTTTTTCAGGTACAAATGTTATTTTGCTGTTGATATTAGTTCAAGGGAAAGCTTAATGATGAACTATGCAGTAAACAAAGCTAGTAACTAAGGTGCAGGGAGCAACAAGCCAGAGTACAAATTATTGGAACAGTGATACCATGCATGGCCAAAAAGTTCAGTTCCTGGAATCAAGCTACTGAAGATCCAATAATAAAGTTCTAAGTCATTCATAAAGAAAAAAATAAGTTTATACTTATACCAAGTACCAGAGATGACACAATAAAGGCAAGACAATGTTGGCCTTCTAAGCTAATGGAGCTCAGGATACCCCAGTGTTTAAGAACAGGCTCTGTCCTAAAGTTCTAGGGTAATGATAAATCTAACTCCAAAAAATAGTAATATGCAGGGGCAAGAAGACAAACGATCAGTAGAGATATGTTCAAAGCGATACTTTCGGAAAGAATAATGTGATAGCAATGAAATAGAGAATTCGAATAGCTGTATGAAATGGCAGAAGGGCATAATAGTAAGAATATATGATGGGAAGTCAGAAGACCTGGTTCTAGTCACTGCTTTTTTAATTAATATTCTTTGATACTCTCAAAGTCTCTGGTTTGTCATCTTTAAAATAGAAATAAAAATAAGCTGACTAAAATGCTCAAATAAAAAACCTTGAGGGCCAGGCGTGTTGGCTCATACCTATAATCCCAACACTTTGGGAGGTCGAGGAGGGCAGATCACCTGAGGCCAGGAGTTCAAGACCAGCCTGGCCAACATGGGGAAACCCCGTCTCTACTAAAAATACAAAACTTAACCAGGTGTGGTGGCACTTGCCTGCAATCCCAGCTATTTGGGAGGCTGAGGCAGGACTTGAACCAGGGAGGCAGGGGTTACAGTGAGCCAAGAAGGGGCCTCTGCACTCCAGCCTGGGTGACAGTGTGATATCCGTCTAAAAATAAAATAAAATAAAAACTTGAGGATTCACTCCCTAATCTGCAAGGAGCCATACAAATGTTAGCTATTACTATCATTTATTAACAGACTACTGCACTAACTCAGTCATAAAATAGTAAACACTAGAACTAGCATGAAGGCCATGTGAAGGGCTAGGAGTGGGGCCAGAAGAAAAGTGCAATATATAAGACATTAGCGAGAAAGAAGCAACAGGATTTGGCTACAACAAGGGGTATAATTGTTTTTTAATTTTTAAACTGTAAGTTTTAAACTTACAGTTTAAAATGTAAGTACACTGCATCAGAAGATAAAATGTTAAGGGACAGAATGATAGAAAAATATGGCAGTACTAAATTGGGGAGGAATAAAGAATCTTGAAAAATATTAAGTATGAATACAACATCTAATAATGCCAGAATCATGTGAAAAGGATAAAAAGTTCTTAAGTGGATACAGTTTCATTCAATCATGATTATATTTTCCAATATAGATGATAATGACAATTGTAGCTTTTAGATTTTACCAAATTTGTCTCTATTTATATTATGAAACAGGCAAGGACTGAAAACATATTAGCTGGCTACTTTTTTACTAGTAAGGGAACAGATATGTGAGGCTGTAGCGTACACGGAAAAGATATGGCTTCCTTCACATTATTGCCTTTTGAGTTCTAGAAAGGATACAGCCAACAAAGCAATACCAATAACACCGGATTTGTGGTCAGATTACCCTGGAAAGATTTGCTTCATGAAATGGTCATACTTTACTGGTCTACATCATTACACTATCATACTTGGTCAGGCAGTCAGTAATTTAAAATCTGAACTAGGACAGTGGCAAAGGAAATGGAAAATATATATATTATTGATATAAAAGACAGCAAGAAATATATCTAGATTATGAATATGAAATGACAAGAAGCTCTACCACTTACATATTACTAGTGGGAATCCAATCTAATTCTGTCATTTAAACAAGCAAAGAATTGCCTGGGTACTGTGGCTCACGCCTGAAATCCCAGCACTTTGGGAGGCCGAGGCAGGTGGATCACTTGAGCTCAGGAGCTGGAGACCAGCCCAGTCAACATGGCAAAACCCATCTCTACAAAAAAATGCAAAAATTAGCCAGGCATGGTGGTGTGTGCCTCTAGTCTCAGCTACTCATAGCCCTAAGGCAGGAAGATCCCTAGAGCCTAAGAGGTAGAAGTTGCAGTGAGCTGAAATTGCACCACTGCACTCCAGCCTGGGCAACAAAACAAGACCCTGACTCAAAAAAAAAAAAAGAGCAAAGAGTAGCTATGGACAGAAAAACATTCAGAAAACATTGGTTTTGTAAGGTCTAATCTATATCTGGACAGAGATAATTAGTAACAGTTTTGAGAACTGCCCAGTTAGTAATTCAGTAGGAAGACGCATACACAGCAAGTATTATGTTAAGCGATGAAAACATTGCAAACATTGTTCAATACCCTCCAAAAATGCAAACACCTCTCCTGTTACTTGGGTAACTGATAAATAAAAACAATATAATGATTCCTAGAATTTTCTATGAACTCATTATCTGTTGTTCCTAATATATGATTATGATACTTTACCTGGGCACATAAACATCAGTGTTTGGAAAATACTAGAAAACTATAAATGCAACAGAAAGCAAGAGCTGAAGCCATTTAATTCAGAATGTTCCTCTACAAGTGGTGACCACTCAAGCTTCTATAGTAGCATCAGTGAGAATTTACCATTAATAGGTTAAAGAAAGGTCTAGTTTTGCAATAAGGGGAAGTTGCTAAATGACTAAGACAAATGATGATGTTACATGATTGTGTTATAAGAATACCCACAAATCACCAAAAATGTAGCATTTATGTGATACAATTAGTACAGCCCCCAAAACATGTTACACTGGCTTAACTGCCCTTTGTTTCAGTGAGGAATTAACATTTGTTAGGCAACTACTATGTGCCAGGAACTATACTTAGAATCTACATTTGTATTTTATTAATGTTTGCTGTTTGTTCAGTTACAGTTTCTCAAATAGTGGTTTTGTTTGGTTTGGTTTGGTTTTCTCTTAAGCCCGAAAGGCACAGTATCAAACTTGCATGTAAATTTGGTTCAATGGCTGGATTCATACAAGTAAATATAGTATTTGTTAAATGAATTAATAAAACTTGAAGAAATGAATAAATGGCATTAAATGGTAGGACATGGAAGGGTATAGTATAGTACTGATTCTATTCTGAAAGCTCCACTTACAGAGAAGTACTCTGTTGACAAGTTCCTAGAGGGTATAGTTCCAACAGTAGAAATGCCTTGGAAACAGATTCATAAACTTCAGCACCAGAAGGAATCTTGGAGGAGATCCTTTAGTCTAACTCTCTCATTCTAAAGAAGACACCTAGAGAAACCATGTTATCTGCCTAAAGTTAACTTATCTAGTTACAGTAAGATGCAAGGTTCAACACTGGGTCCTGTAATTTCCATTCCTGTAGTATAAACAGTTCCTTTTTGCTACTCCCTTGAGGGTTCACTGAAGCTTCTATGTGAAGAAACCATATTGACGAATAATGTTTACTATGGAATCACTACAACTATGAGTTTACATAAAATACTTGCGTTTACATCAAGATAGGGAAAGGATTTTTTTTATTGCCTCATAATTGCAATAAAATTCTCAAGAAAAGTTGCTAGACACAGTCTCACATGATTTGCCAAAAGGTAGCCAAACTGGCCCTTCAACCATAAGCCCTTTATCATCCATCTTTAGGCTACATAAGATAAGGCTAAAGATTCATGTCGGGGATATGTTGAAGAAATTCCAAGTTACAGAGAACATCGTTTTCTCTCTTCCTCACCAAAGTATAAGGAAGTATATACCAAAGTATAAGGAAGTATATCTCTCCTGTGTCCAAACTAATGAGGGTATGGCGCAAGGTTTTACTTTCAGAAATTGAAGACCTAAAAGAAGATACTTCCAGCATCTCCATTCTGCGGAACTCAAGCACATCCCATCTCAGTATGTCCATCTCATAGAAGACAGGCCCATCTCAAGAGTGTCCACCTGTAGAGGATAAGTGAGAGAGTTCTGGGAAAATTGATGTGTCCTCTGGAGTACAGATGTATATATAAACACAGAAAAATGGTATCTGCCTCTCACCTGGAAAAGTCTGTAGAAAATTAAAGATATAGATAAGAGAGGGCAGTAATTCAGCAAGCAAGCTGCACTTTTGCTGTTTGACAAGTCACACATATGTTATTCTTCTCATTGTCCAAGTGGACAAAATGAGAGTAGCCTGAGAATATGCCATTTCACTGGAATTTTGCTAAGGAAGGTTGACTATAAGGGCAAAGGTACATTTGCTGAAAGAGGCTATGGATATATGAAGAGAGTAAATAGAGAACAGGAGCCAGTGGATTCCCAGGAGGCAGAGTAGAACTCTCATCACAGATGTAGCAAGGAAGCTGCCCTCAGGAGGCTTTACAAATAACCCAAGGATGTAAAGGCCAGCTAATGAAAGCAAGAGAGAACTACAAAGAACATCAAGCAGAGAACTACAAAGAACACTAAGTTTTAAAAAAAAATCTGCTCCTCTTCCTCAAATGTGTCCCCATTCCCTGTTTTGAAGACCCAGAAAAAGCAAAGTGAGTATGGAAGGAAGAATGAAAGAGCAAATTGAGGCAGAGTCAGTGAGCAAGGGATTCCCCCTTTCCGGCTGTAGCTCATTAAGTCTTCAGTCAGGATGGAGCTAGATGGAAAGAAAAGAACAGCAAATTGAGAGTTTTCGGTTTAGATTAGGCAATACTCTAATTCCTGAAAATGACACCATTCTGAAATGAGCTGAAAGTAATGAGATCTACCCATGAGGCTGAAAAGAAAAAAAAAAAAATTAGATAAATCCTAGCTGAAGCATAAACCCAAAATTCCTACCAAATTCAACCCACTCAACAAACCAGTTATACAGTCTTCAGGAATCAGGTTTGAAAGAGCAACTTAATGATCTACAGAAATGCTCTTGCTTACAAAAATAAAAAGTGAACTGAAAAATGAAGGAAAACTGGATATACAATGGGATTCAATTTTAGGTATAGACAGGTGTCACTTAGCGACATTTCAGTCAATGACTGGCCACAGATACAACAGTGGTTTCTTAAGATTATAATGCCGTGTTTCTACCATATATTTTCTATGTTCAGATCTGTTTAGGTAAGCAAATGCTTACCATTGTGTTACAACTGCCTATTGTACAATGTTCAGTACAGTAACATGCTACACAGGTTTATAGCCTAGGAGCAATATGCTCCATCATATAGCCTAGGTGTATAGTAGGCTATACCATCTAGGTTTGAGTAAGTACACTCTATTATGTTCACACAACCACAAAATTGCCTAATGACACATTTTTCTGTGTCATTAAGAACATATCCTGGTTAAGCAAAACATGACTATAAGATTATACTAAAAATATGATAAGCAGATGGCCAGGCATGGTGGCTGAAGCTGTAACCTCAGTACTTTGGTTGGCCAAGGCGGGTGGATAGCCTGAGATCAGGAGTTCAAGACCAGCTCTGGCCAACAAGGTAAAACACTGTCTCTACTAAAAATACACAAGTTAGGCAGGTGTGGTGGTGCCCAGGTACTCAGGAGGCTGAGGCAAGAGAACTGCTTGAACCCAGGAGGTGGGGGTTGCAGTACACCAAGATTGCACCATATATTTTGAGTTGGAATCTTGCCCTGTCACCCAGGCTGGAGTGCAGTGGTGCAAAGATATATATATATACACACACGCGCACACACGCACACACACACATATATATATCTTTGTACATATGTGTGTGTGTGTGTGTGTATATATATATATATATATATATATATGTATATATATATATCTCTACATATCCATGAGGCTGAAAAGAAAAAACATCACACAAATAAATATATACATACATATATATATATAGGCAGAAATAAAATAACATTTTAAAAATATGTATGAGAGGTGAAATTGTTATAAATTTTCCAAAATGAATAAACAGTACTTTTTAGGGGGAGGTGAAAGGCAAACTCTCACTTTATCACCCAGACTTAAGTTCAATGGCTCCATCGCAGCTTACTGCAGCCTCAACCTCCCCTAGCTCAACCAATTCTCCTGCCTCAGCCTCCCAAGTAGCTGGGATTACAGGTACGCACTACCATGTCCGGCTAATTTTTATATTTTTTTAACAGAGAGATGGTTTCACTATGTGGCCCAGGCTGGTCTCAAACTCCTGAGCTCAAGTGATCCACCTGCCTTGGCCTCTCAAAGTGCTAGGATTACAGGCATGAGCCACCATGCCCAGCTGCAAACATACTTCTACAATCAGAGAAAAATAGTTTACTTTTGCAAGTAGTCTTGTGAAAAAAATATAAAAATTTTCCTACAAAGTCTTTTCATCTTCCTTTCAGTATGACTAGCATTGTTCTAAATTTTGCTGCCAAAAGCAGCTGTATTAATAATATCAGATGATAAGAACTACAGTCCTTGAATTTCAGGGCCAGAAAGATAACTAGTCAATATAATATTTGCCCAAGACTATCAAAAAGACAAGACAATAAAACAGTAGGCTACTGCAAAAATATAGATTACCAATTACCCTTCTACCTCCTTTCAGTGGTGTCATGGGGTACCTCAAAGCTTTAGCGACTTTTTTCCCAGTTACCAAAATATTTCCAGCCCCTAGCAAAACTAGCCATCTAAAACTTTCAAGTTTTTCTTTAGTCTGAAATATGCGAAAAGTTCATCAAACTGCGGTTCACCAAAGTCTTCATCACAAGTGAAAGCTTCCAAGATCATCCTTCAATATAAAAATGTTCATTCAACACTGTTATAAATATCCTCTAATTTGGCTCATTGTCTAGCTTTCTTTTCCTTCCTAAACACTTCTACTGTGTGTTGAAAATCATCATCTGCCATCAGCAGGATAGGGTAGTTATTGCCTGGAACACGGAAGGGAATAATATCTAGCACTGCCGCTTCCAACTCTGTGACCAAGGACAAGTTGCTTAACTTCTCAATTTCCTCATTCATAAAGTGAGACTAATAATAGTACCAATATTATAGGATTATTGTGAGGATCACATGAAATAACATGTGTTTAGAGTTGGAAACAGTTTTGCTTCTGGCACATAGTGAGTACTTGATAAATGTATGAAAATGAACTATTTTTATTAGAAAACTCATCTATACCCTCAACCTAAAGCTTCACCTGCCCATCCCCTGAGGATATGGCTTCTGCTGAAGTGCTCTCAAGTAAGGCTATATTTTCTTCTACACCATATATAAGTCAGTGCCTGGAGATGAGTTTTTTTCTTACTCCCTAATGTAGTTTCCAACATCTCTCTTCTATATTTTCCTCCAAAGATCCCATATTCTTTGAAGCACATGTCATCAGACCTTACTACCCTTCAAAACCCTTTATTGCTGTACCCAGACACACTGCCTCATCCACTGGTCTCAAGATCCACAGTCCTCTCCTCACCCTAGTAGTCCTATCAGCATTCTTGCCAACTTCAAATCCCCATAGGTGCTACATTCAACACTATAATTCCACAGTTTCTTACCCTCCTTAAAACCATTCTCATTTTTGTTAAAAAAAAAATGCAGTCAGAAGAGAACTTTTTCATCTTCCTACTCTCACATCCAACAAATTACATGCATTGTTTGATTCCACTGTTTCTGCATCCTCGCCTAGCACTGTCATTAGCCTACTGTAATCAAGCACTCCACTAAAATAGCTCATATCAGAGTCATCAATAATTTAACTCCTACCAAAGCCAATGGTCAATTTTTGCTCACACCTTACTTGACTTCTCGGCAACATTTAAAATCAACTTTTAGAACCACATACTCACTGCTTTTTCCTACCTCACTACTACTAACTGCTCTTCTCCAGCATCCTTGACTAGATCTTCTCCTCTTGGCCTCTAAATGTTAGAGTGTTCCAGAACTCTTTCCCCATAAAACTTCTCTAAATTTCCCCTCTTCATAGATGAATGCATTCAGTGTCATGGCTTCAACTATCTAAATGCTGTGGACTCTCAAAAGTTTATCTTCAGAACAGACATCTTCCCTGTGATCCAAACTCATATGTTAAGTAACTGGCTTGACATCTTTACTAGGATATCCAATATGCATAACAATTTCAACACAGACAATATAGAACTATTAATCCCACCTCCCAAAAAATCAATTTCACTTAAAAGCCCCAAGCCTAAGAATCTACTTGATCCTTCTCTTTTCATCACACCCTTTGCCAGCAAGTCCTAACAGCTCTAACTCCCCAAATATACTTTTCACCATTCATACTGTGAATTTTTTAGCCCAAGCCACCTTGATGTCATTCGTGGACCAGAATAACTGCTTTCTCACTCATCTCCTACCTTTTCAACTCTTATTATACAGCCTACCTTGTACCTAGCGATATGAGTTATCTTCCAGAAATGCACAATAAATCATGTCACATCTCTCCTTGAAGCTCTCTGAAGATTTCTCACTAAAACTGAAGTGTAAAATTTCCACCCTGAACTAGAAGGCCCTTAATGATCTGCCTCCTGCCTACCTCTCTAATCTCACCTATCTTCGCCCTCTGTTCTATTTTCCATATCTAGCTATATGTCCTTCTTACCATTCCACTACATGCCAGTATATTTCTCAGCCCGTTTTTGCTTGCTTTCGCTGGGAATGCTGTTCTCTCACATCCTCTCATGGCTCACTTTCCAATATTCAGGTCTCAACTAAAATGACTCCTCCCAACCAAGGACAACTCCTATCAAGCATATTGTTTTTTCCTCTCTATGTATATATATCAATACCTGGATTTTAAAAGTATATATTTATTGTCTCTATCCTCACCAATGGTTAGCTCCTCGGGAATGAAGGCTCTTGTCTTGCTCTCATCTGTACCCTCAATACCCAGAACTCCCTTCAAGGCACACCAATGTCAGGCAAATGGTTTTTGACAGACTGAATAAAGTCTCTGTAAGAATAATCAGAAGTAACTTATATTTTTCACCTCTGGTGTTGAACACCAGAGCTGATACGCCTGCTAGTGTATTAAGCATCCTGACAGAGGACAAACAAGTAAAAGAGCCTATCCTTGTTTTTGAATAATTCACAATGAATGGGAGGAGGAAGGAAAAAACCAACATAAGCCCTAGATACTAAAGATAACAAAGCAATCTATAAGTCAACTTACTCTAATATAATATAAATTATACTTACAAATACTGAGGGGCTATAGTGTTGAGAATATGGTAGAATTAGGGAAGACATCCTTAAAGAGAATAATTCTGTGAGGCATATATTATCAATATCCTTTTACAGATGAGGGGACAGAGGCTTAGGCAGATTAAATAATTTACCCAAGGTTAAAAACTAGGAAAGGAGTCAGGTTCAAGCAAGTCTTCTAATGTCAGAGCCCATTTTCCTCAGGAAATCATGTTTATGCCACTTCCTTATTACAAGAGCTGGCTACTCTGAAAGGTACATTTAACAGAAGTTAAAATTGGAAACAAACAAACAAAAAAAAAATGGAGCTGTCAAGGACAGCTAGAAGTCTATGCAAGATTCAACAGCAAAACTCTACCAATAAAAAATGTTTAACATGCCTTGGGTCTTTGGGTCTTTGGGTCTTTGAATGATAAAACAGATAATCAGTCTACTGGACACAACAGGCTGGTACCCACAAGACACTGAGGCTGATGAAATGAAAGCACATGAAAAAAAATAGGCAGTTAACAAAGGAGTTATAAATTGCAATCGAAATATTTTTAGAATTGGAATATCTTAGGAAACTTCTATAGAAGCTTTCTACCTCCCTAAAATCCAAGATGTCCACTCTAATTGGATGTTATTAACTAACTGTGTGAGAAAAGGATGTTGCGGATATGTGTGAGTATACACACATATACACGCTTGCATATGGGTACTCATGTCCTTGTTTGTGTGGATGAACACTTGTCAATAAATCTTTGCATTTAATATACGTGATAAAATAGGAATAAATTAATGGAGAGGGATTTTTAAAAATAGAATGAGCATGGAAATTAGAAAAGCATTAGAGAAAAGAAAGTAAATAAATAAACCAAGGGGGCTATGTCAAAAATTAGGAGATCACAAAGATTAGATGTCATGGGACTTATATTATTAAGAAGCATTTACATTACTACTTTGGAAATTAAGGCCAGGCATGGCATCTGTAATTAAGGCGTCTGAAATTAAGGCCTCACATCTGTAATCCTAGGACTTTGGGAGGATGAGGTGGGCAGATCACTTGAAGACAGGAGTTTGTGACCAGCCTGGCCAACATGGTGAAACCCTATCTCTACCAAAAATAAAAATAAAAATAATTAGCTGGGTGTGGTGGTGCATGCTGCTAATCCCAGCTACTTGGGAGGCTAAGGCAGGAGACTCCCTTGCCTGAACCTGGGAGGCAGAAGAGTAAGCCAAGATTACACCACTGCACTCCAACCTGGGCGACAGAGTAAGACTGTCAAAAAAAAAAAAAAAAAAGGAAATTAAGACATTATTTTACTGTCTGAGAAAGTAGCTAATATGATTACAGTGGCTGGAGAAGCAAACTAGTAGCTTGCACCCAATGTGTTCATACCTCATTTTTGGCATGTTTCATGGGAGAGCCATCAGGTCTTGTGTAGATATGCAGGGTTCTCCCAACTGGACTGAGTTCTTCAAGGGCAAAACCCAAATCTGAATTATCTTGCATTTCCCCAACAAACCGTGTTGAGTGCACTTGGTCTAGTGGGGCTCAGTGACTAATAAATTGAACTGAACCAAATTAAAACGCAGTGAATGGATCCAAGCTAAAGTGAATTAGAATGGTCAAAGATGGAAGTTACTTATTACCCTTAAAATTTTGTTTCTTTAGATATCAGAATACTTTAGTAACTTCTGCTGTGCCTACAATGAACTTGGAGCAATAGCTTTCTTTTTACATTTTTACTAACTACACATTCCAAAAAGCCTGTAAGATACTCAGCAGAAGTATTATCCACTTTCCATACAAAAGGATCTGAGTCATAAAGAGGTGTGACATTATTTTTCACAGGGTTACTTTTACACCACTACCACCTCAAAGGGAGTTGGTGAAACAGAAGGGATTTGAACTCAAAGTCCAACAGCATTACTTTCATCACCAAAGTTCATTTTAAAACATTCAATAGTAAAAAGAAAATTATGTAATGTGCAAATAAACATATTTGATAGTCCAAAAGAAAAGAAAACCACAAACCACAAAGATGACTGCTATTGCATCTTTTCTGTTTGTTTGTTTGAGACAGAGTCTCTGACGCCCAGGCTGGAGTGCAGTGGTACAATCATCTGGGCTCACTACAACCTCCACTTCCTGGGTTCAAGCAATTCTCCTGTCTCAGCCTCCCAAGTAGTTGAGATTACAGGCACTCCCCACCATACCCAGCTAAGTTTTGTACTGTTAACAGAGATGGGGTTTCACTATGTTGGCCAGGCTGGTCTCAAACTCTTGACCTCAGGTAATCCACCCACCTTCGCCTCCCAAAGTGCTAGGATTACAGCCACATCTTTTTCTTTTTAAAGGCAAACAGAGAACATGGTTCTCTTCACAAGGTACAGAAAACAATTCAAATATATAAGCATCTGTTGTGCAGTATTGGTAGGGATGATTTTTGAAGAATATTCATTCTTAGTCTATTTCTACTATTGTGTTCATTATCTTAATAGCTTATATGTGGATGATTCTTCCTTGTCAAAGACAGCGAATAGAGCTTTCTTAGTCATCCTCAATAGTCCACTCAACTGTCTACCACAAATATTCTAGGTCCATCTGTCATCACACTATTTCACTTCACAGTACATCAACTTTTGTGAAGGACTCAAAAGGTATTTGTTTTAACAATTCAATCAAGTTTGTTTTCTAAACAGGTTTATCTTAAAAATTGAAGTTTGTTTTCAGGATCATTTCCGTTTCAGACCTCATTTGTTGATACCTTATCTCTCAGAACTTGTTTTTTAACACAAACAAAACTAGTCATCTAGTCAAAGGTTTCAGCAGCTATGATTGTGTCAACAATCAAGACCCAATTATTGTGTAAGGTCCTTAAAAAAAAAGTCATAAATAATTGTTAATTTTTTTTTCTTGTTTAACCCTGGTAATTAAAATTTTTATAATATATGATATGACTTGTAACTACAAAGAGGAAAAGTAAAATTAATCAAATTAGTAACTTCTGCTAAATTAGCAAAGGAACTGTCACTTCAATCTTTAAAAATGACTTCAAATTAGACATGACACATGAAAATAATGTGATGTTCACTTATACTTTATATATAAAGTGTGTGTGTGTGTGTGTGTGTGTGTGTGTGTGTGTGCGTGTGATCACTTATGGGGTCTTAATAAAAATTTTGTTGGTAAAAGTAGGGGTATGCTCAGGTTAATGATATACTAAGCAATATATTTATGAGGTTTAAGGATTAACATACCAGTGAGCTCGCCTTGTCCGCTAACCCACTGGAAATAAATAAGTATCCCCCATGTCAAAGATAAGCAGTAAAGGAATGAATTTCCATTAATATACATACCAACGGAGAACAAAGATTTATGAAATATTTTATTCAAACTGCTTTCGAAAGTATGATGTTAGTCTTGACTTTCACAACTCAACATAGTCATTAAAGATAAATCAAGATTTTTAGTCTATCATATAAATACAATGCTGATAGCTTTGACTGGTAATATCAAGGTCACATATTATCAAATATAAACGTACTATTATCATCCCTTTTCTTCATAATTAAAGACAGACATAATAAATTATAAAAAGGGGGCCCGAGTGAAGACTAGAAAGAATCTCTGTTAAATAAATAGATTTTTGCAAGTTAATCCCAACTAACATTTCAGGATTACTATGTGCCAGGCATTATTCTGAGTGCTTTGTGCCAATTAATTCTCATAACGATCCTATGATGTTAGTACTCTTATTACCTCCACTTCACGGATAAAGAAACCAACCAAGATGAAGGCAGGGTTTTATAAACAGGAGCTCACCAAAGAAAACCCTACCTTAAATTGATTTTAAAATAAATTATGGTTACTTATTACATATTACCTAGAAGAGAAAAAATAAGAGTTTCAGGTAGATGGAGAGAGAAAGAGGAAAACAGGAGATAGAAGGAGGAAAAAAAGAAGAGGAGAGATCAAACTAAAAGAGAAAAAGGAATCTAAGATCTTACAAACATTTCTAAATAACAGTCTAGCAATCTTAACAACCCTGTGAGATCAGGATTAACCCTATTTTATACATGAGTAAACTAAGGCTCATAAAAGTTAAGTGGCTATCCAAAATTCTGAACTCTAATATTTGGGACTCTAACATCCTTGGTTGGCTGGGCAAGGTGGCTCATGCTTATAATCCCAGCACTTTAGGAAGCTGAGGCAGGAAGATCTCTGGAGCTCAGGAGTTTCGGACCAACCTGGGCAACAGAGCAAAACACTAAGACCCTGTCAAAAAAAAAAAAGAAAAAGAAAAAAAACTCTAAAAAAGTAAATAAATAAAGTCCATGGTTTTTTCCCTAAGTCATGCTACAAAAGAAAATAAAATTAAGGAACGGGTGGGATGAGGGGGAGAAACAAAATTAATAGGAATGTCAAGTTAAAAGGAGAGTGGAGATCAATCAATTCATAGCAGCTCCTTAATAGCTACTGGGATGAGACAGCATTGTTGCCATGAAGCCTTGATGTTTTTACTCTAGAATGCAGGGTTGCCACGATGATTGAACTAAGCAGCCACAATGGCAACTTTATTTCAAGAATCAATCCCCTTGATGCCTTCATACATTCTTCTTTTTCCCTTGGTTCCCATCCCGTGTCAGTGACGCTGCTGTGAGAAATACAACGACCAACTCACTTAGATGTACCAGTCCTATACTGAGCAATTGCAGAGTGTGCACCAATGGCCTGGCCTAATCCACACAGTTCATGGGCTGTTTTCACCTAAAGTAAAATGTCAAGCTATCACTGTGCATATATTGCATGGCCAGAGCAGAAGCCAACAAAATCATTTTATATTAAGGCAAAGGTACGGATAGTTCAGCATTTTCCACTTCAAATGGCAATCAAGAGAACCATAGAGGAGGATTTTAAACTTCAAGGTTTCTTCACAAACCTACATATTCATTTTGACCAAAATGTTATAGGAGCAGCTTAAAAATCTTTGTCATTGCGCTCGCTTTGGCAGCACATTTACTAAAATTGGAACAATACAGAGAAGAGTAATGTGGCCACTGTCCAATGATGACATGCAAACTCATAAAGTGTTCATATTTCTATGCACTGCATGTCTGTATCAAAACATTTCTTGTATCCCATAAATATACCTACTATGTACCCATAAAAATTAAAAATTAGAAAAAGGAAAATCGTTGTCAACAACCAATATTAAGAAACAGATCAATTTATTTTTTTATTATGAACATTAATATATTTTATACCATATTGAGAAGATTCATTCAACGTCTTAGTAGATTTTATGTTTTGGTGGGTGTGTGTCAATCCCATACTACGATTTGAATGTGTCCCCAAATTTCATGTGTTAGAAACTTAATCCCCAAATTCATATGTCAATTGAGGTTAAGGCCTTTGGGAGGTAATTAGGATTAGATAAGGTCACAAAGGAGGGCCCCCATGATGAAACTCGGGGCTTCATAAGAAGACTTGAGCAGACACACATCCTCCCTCTCGCCATATGGTGTCCTTCACCACAGTAATACGCTGCAAGAAAGACCTCATCAGATGCATCAGATGTCAGCACCCAGAACAAGGAGCTAAATAAATTTATTTTCTGTGTAAGTCATCCCTGTTGGTATTCCGTTATAGCAACAGAAAATGGACTGAGACACGCACTGAAATCACAGGTTCTAGAGCCCATGTGATTTTAGTCCCAAAACATCCTAGGGCCTCCAGGTTGAATGGGGTAAAGTAGAAAGCTGGACAACTAGACTGGATGGCACGGAAGTGAAGTAAGGTCCAGAGATGACCCAGAACAGATCAGTGCCAGCCCATGTAGACAAGTGGAATAACTCTGGTGGCAGCTCCTAGTTCTGCACAGCCCACCTGAGTTGAAGGAGACCCCAGTTGGGACAAAATGAGACAAGTTTCCCTTCCCACAGAGACGGGGCTTTCAATAATTTCACTTAGTCAAGTGGGTTTGGATTCAAGATACCAGGAAAGAGACCTAAATCAGGAAACCAAGACAGAAGCTAAGTCTGGACAAGTAAAATGGGAGGTTAAAGGGGAACCTATGATCCTAAAAGCACAGGAATAATTAAAAGTAAGTCTGGAGCAGCTAAAAAAATTCACATTAATGAGTTGGTGGAACGAAAACTATTGCTGTGATTTATTTGTGGCTTTATTTAGGACTGACCCAGAAACTCAAGAGGGTCTGAATTTGTCCACTTGGGACATGAAGAACTTCACCTGAAAAAAATTAAGCAAGACAGGAATTCAAAGAAAACCTGATGTCCTAGAACAAACACTTGTGAAAAATTATGATTAGGTTATACTAAGTTAATAAAAAATTTACAGCCAAAGCTAACTAAAGAAACCGTACACTCAAAAACAAAGACCAAGTCTGCTACAGGGGCAAAAGAAGATCCAATTCCTCTCATGTAACAAAATAGATAATATGATCAACGACAGATGGAATCTATTGCCAATCTAAGGGCAAGTTAGCAAACTAAAATTCAAAAGCCTCATATTGTATTGCCTAAACTGACACTTGAAAATGTCACAGATGTCAGAGTTGGATTAAGGAACTTTAAATGGCAGGTCAAACAACCAGGAATGAAATCTGCAAACTCATGTTTAATTAGCAGTTGACAACCTCCACTTTAGGACAGGACAGATGAAGGCTAACAGACCAACAGGCTTCTCAAAGAGAAGTGTTTTGTGTTGAATTCAGGTGAAAGCAAGCAAAATAAACATCTTAGAAACTCACTGATTTTCAAGAAACATGAAATAGTTATGGACTTGTGTTTGATTTACCATCAATGGCTTGGAATAATGTGCTGGGAAAATATCTCCTTCATCCTAATACATTATGTCTTTACATAGATATAGGTAAAAAGTTAAAATTAAATATCAATATATCTTTTTCTGGAAAGCATCCTCAGTACCATAATGCTTAACCCTAAATTCTGGGTGAGCAGCGCTATTTACCCTCATCAATTCCACGAAATAGTCTTTGATAAAGTCAGTGTTCATCAGTAGAAATGAAAACAATATAAATAATCAAAGGAGACAGCATAATTCTTAGAAAAACCAAGCTAATGCCCTTATTAAACAATAACGTCATTCAATTAAATCAATGTTTGACATACTGAATTTAATACATATTGTACTGAGTTACTGAAATAAAACAGATGGTGTGTAATATTTAGCATGTTACTCAAAATGCCCTTCCTTAATATAAAGATGAACAAATTTTTTTTTTTGAGATGAGTCTCATTCTATTGTCCAGGCTGGAGTGCAGTGGCATGATCTCCACTCACTGCAACCTCCGCTTCCCGAGTTCAAGTGATTCTCCTCCCCCAGCCTCCCAAGTAGCCAGGATTACAGATGCCTGCTACCATACCAGCTAATTTTTGTATTTTCAGCAGAAATGGGGTTTCACCATTTTGGCCAGGCTGGTCTCGAACTCCTGACCTCAGTTGATCCACCTGCCTCAGCTTCCCAAAGTGCTGGGATTACAGGTGTGAGCCAACATGCTCAGACCAAAATGGAGAAATTCTTATGCTATATGCTAGAGGGGTAAATGTCAAGCTACTAAAGGGTATCAACATACCAATTACAACAATTGCAAAAAACTGTCGGTACACATATAAAAACAGACTAAAAAGAAATGTAGCAAAATGCTAGTAGTAATTATATTAGGGAACTATGATTGATTGTTTTTCTCAACTTTCCTGGTAATTTTTCTAATGTGATTAACCTATTTCAGTAACAGAAAAAAACTAAGTAAAAATAACTTTCTTATGGAATTACATACTGATTTTGAGATTATTAGACAGGCTTACAATATATACTTTCAGAGAGGCTTATAAGATATACATTCTGATTCTAAATATCAGTCTTCTTCTAAAATGCCTTCAGGCAAGTTTTTATATAAGCTCTATTAATAAGTATTGCAGGTACACTGCCCCATTAGCTCTAGGTAACAGGAAAAAAAATTTATCAAAAAAGTTAATATATAATTAAAATTTTTATATTATTACTTCTGCTTCTTTTACTCAGTTTACCCCTTACAGTGCTATTTAATCCACAGCCTAGTTTAGTAATTTCTTGCAAAGGTTGATGAAAGGAAGTAAAAGGAAAGCAATAGCAATAGTTCCTTCTGCAACCTAATTCAGAAGGAAAATTCATATTTTTACTATCCACTTGAGTTACCATTCTCTTACATTAGGTTAAGCAACTAGTAAAAAGTCTAACTCAAAACTACTATTAATCTCAAAAAGTATATGGTAGTAACTTTACAAACACTAAGAGCTATGCTAATTAAAAGGTTTTGTGGGAAAAGAAAGAATAAAAATAGTGAATTCTAATACAGTATAAAAGGACGAATTTGATGGAGCAGATCAGTATGGTATGTGATTTACATATTGAAAGCAAAAAGAAAACTGGGAGACTGGATAGAATACGGTTTTTGGAAGTACTTAAACATGCTGTTATATCACTTATAGTAGTGTAAGAGATGCTTAAAAAGCAAAAAAACAGACACCAAATACAGACACCTTTAAAGCACCTTGCAAATTTAAGTTAAGGGTTACACCTCAGAGAATAACTAATCCAGTTGCTAGAGTTTGGAATATAACCAACATACCCTTGGTTGGTATCCTAGTCTGTTTCATGGTGCTATAACAAAATACCACAGACTGAGTAATTTATAACGAACAGAGATATATTTCTTACAGTTCTGGAGTCTGGGAACTGCAAGGTCAAGAGGTCTGCATGTGGCAAGGTCTTTCTTGCCGCATCATCCTAAGATATGCAAGACAGCATGCACAAGAGAGCAAGAGGGGGCTAAACTCTTTCATAACAAATCTCAAGATTACGAAACTACTCCCGCAATAATGACATTAATCCATTCTGCCCTCATGAACTAATCACTTCTTCTTAGGCCCCACTTCCCAGCATTGTTGCATTGGGGATTAAGTTTCCAACACATGCACTTTTGAAGGGACACATTCAAACCATAACAGTTGGTTATACCAAATTCATCTAACAATATTACTACCTCTTTCATGTAGTTGTCTCTTGATCCTTTCCCAAATCCACTGAGGTAGGAGAGAATTATTGAAGGAAAACTTAACTTTATTGGTAAGAGTCTAAACCAAAAGTTTTCTGACCATGTAATGCTCATTCTATTATAGCACATTGCCTTCAATTACTTTAATGCCTCCAGCTTATGTAATTCCAGTGCACAATGGACACTCAATAATTATGTATTAAATGAATGAATTTTGATCCAAGAAAGTAAGTAGGAAGCAATACAAGCTAGAGATGCCCTGTGCCTCATTAGTACAGTGTGATCAATATGCCACATCATGATAAACTACAGCTTGACTCTCCAAGGTCTCCTGTTCCCACTTGCTGAAAGATAAAGGCTTATTTAGAACAACTCCTAGATGACTTAGTAGCCGTATTAAATAATGTGAATATCTACTCTGAAAAAATATAATTCCTTCATCATATTGAGAAGTCTATGATGATATCAGGCCTAAGTGACAGGCACATCTCTCCAAAGTTGAGAATAATTCAAATCCAGCTAACATCTCATTACATACTAAGAGACCCCAAAATGGGGAATAAACCTTGAGCTGTCCTTGAATTTTTTAGCCTCTAGGTAGGTCCGTGATCCTCACCATTCCACAACTAAGTTTGAACATTTTCCTTGGTTCTTTCCTCCTACTGAAGAAGCAGATGGAGGTGCCCAAGTAGACTGACCCTGGGGTTAAATCCTGAATGAAACTTACTACAGTCTTGGTACTTAGATATCTACTTGTCTCAAGTCAATGGCCCAATGTCCTTCACGTGTTCTATGGTAATAGTGCTTAAATATTATTTGAGTTTTTGAACCTTTTAAGCCATTTCCTATTGGAATTTCAGAGGGAGAGAGAGAAGAATCATATATGGCAGGTCTAAGACCCCAAATGGCAGAAATTTTTCTGCATGACAGCAGTCTAGAAAAGCTTTGTGTAGATGTGGGATTTAGAATGCTTTCTGGGGCCGGGCGCGGTGGCTCAAGCCTGTAATCCCAGCACTTTGGGAGGCCGAGGCGGGTGGATCACGAGGTCAAGAGATCGAGACTATCCTGGTCAACACGGTGAAACCCCGTCTCTACTAAAAATACAAAAAATTAGCTGGGCATGGTGGTGCATGCCTGTAATCCCAGCTACTCAGGAGGCTGAGGCAGGAGAA
>NW_016107792.1:898050-903855 GCF_001604975.1 Cebus imitator
AAAATGTATTGTATTCTATATTTCCTTCTGAAATAAAGTCTGGTTAAGAACCACCTATTTAGTAAAATAACACTCAAAAGGAGGTCTTTTTAAATCACTCAGATTTCTGCCTCAATCTTCCCTTCCAGATCCCCAAAAATATGCCTCACTCCAGTCCACCCACACCCTACACTCCAGCCACCTTCCCCGTAGTGAGGTTATTATTACTGCAATGTGCCATAATCCTTCAGTCTGCTCGAGTAAAGTATTAAGAACCAAAGTGGGAGGAGGCAGGGCAGCCACATGTCCCAGGCCTACAATTCACAAAAGAGCTTCTATTTACATGTTTAAAATTATTTTCAAATTAGACTATAAACAAACTGTATTTCTCTGGTTGTTGTGAAAGCATTAATGTGCTACGTGCAAATGTTAAAAACAGTCTACATTTTTTTATAATTCAGTTCTGGCATTTCTTCATATCTTAATTTATCAGAAACCTCAAAATTAGACCCGAGCTTCTACCCCTGGGTTCCTCTCCCTTTACTTCTGCAAGATCTCTGTTAGAATCACTGATCAAGTTCCTACTACTGAGGTGCTCCTAAAGCCAAAATAATGGGCTGACAGTGGACGACCCTATCTAAATGTCAAACCAAAATTATCTAAGGAACGCTCAAGGGATTAAAATTGTAAGTTATTTCAATATAAAGATTATTTCTTGGAAGTATGTTAGCAATACATGAAGTCCTAAAAAATCCACAGCACTAATCAAGACTTGAGCTACTAGTCATGTGACCTCTATCAATTCCTTTATAACTTCTCTGGGCCTCTAACATCTCAACTATCTCGAAGAAGGGGCCTCAATCAATTAGTCCTTTCAAGATCCCTTTCAACTTTAAAACCGATTTTGTCAATAATTATAAGGGTTTACTTTATAATCTTTTTTTTTTTTTTTTGACAGGGTTTCACTATGTTACCCAGGCTGGAGTGCCCTGGCTATTCACAGGAGTGATCATAGCACACTGCAGCCTTAAATTTCTAGCCCCAAGCAATCTACCCACCTCAGCCTCTCAAGTGGCAGAGACTACAGGCACACGCCACAGTGCCAGCTTTAAAAATTTTTAATAATTGCAAAAAAAACAAAGGACAAGGTAACCTCAAATATAATTCTGAAACCTTCAGAAAGATCTCATAATAATTGTATAGTATCATGAAAACTGTCCCTTTGGCTTGGCTGTCATTTGCTTCAAATAATGCCTGAGCCACAGGAAAACTATTTTAACACTCTGAGAAGATTAAATAGTTAAGCCATTGGGAAACCAAGTTGAATCCACAAATCCCCTTTCTAAAGAGAAGCACTGAAAATAACAACAAACAACTTTGTTTCATTTTGAATAAAACTGATCTAACGATATGCAGTAAACAAATACTACTATCTGCCATGCATTTTCATTGATATGTTTTCCTTCCTAATTTGAAACTCAGATTATGTCAGGCCACATGTGATTTTGACAGAAAGCAACCATTTATAAGCCCAAGACTCATCTTTGAGCTGTAACATGTCTTAGGGAAAAATATTTATAATAATGAATATTCCAAGTCAATTTATTTGAGGAGGAATTGATGAGAATTGGAAGATAGGGCATATTAGAATATTAACTGCTAAGATAATTTCTGCTTTCATGGTTTCACTAAACTGGAATTTCTAGTGCATCATTCACTACCCCATAATTATGCATCAAAATATTAACCAATTAGCAGGTAAGATGGCAAGAGCTCAAGGGGTAGTAATAATTAGACATGAAACCTGAACTTCCATCAAGTCCCAAATAACAAACAGGTCCACTAATTAATAAACCATATCTGAAGAACAAGTATCGACTCATATTCTGTAAATGAAATTATTTCATTGACTTTCTACTTGTATTATCTGCTGGTTTTTCAGTCTACTCTCTTTCATTTCCATTATTTCCTCATCCAAATACAAAGACATATAAGTAGGGCATGATATAAGTAATATCCTCCTAATGCATGGCATTTTGTATGAAATGTTTGGAAGCAGGGCACAATTTAAAAACTCATTGTGAGAAATGTATGAACTAAAAAGTCACTGAGGAAAATAAGAGAGAAATAAAAACTCAAATCTAACTTTCATTTCTGGTGTGTGCCATTGATTCTGTTGTGTGTTCAACCCAACATATTTCATGTGTTTAAAAGCATTGTACTGCTAGATCTAAGCTCCATGAAAACAAGGACAACATGTGTCATGTGTGTTGTGGTAGGAAAGTGTCTGGCACATAACAGGCATTTAGAGATTTGTTGCATTAAGGATGAAACAAACAAATAACCAAACACCAAATAACCATCTATTTCCATAAATGTTTTTCAGAGGTCTTGCTTATTTGCCCCCATATTTTTTGAACATTAAATTATTTCTAATAATTTACCTCACATGTATATTTAGAGTTTGAACTTAAAAGATCCCTATTACATTGAAGATATTAAATAAAATGTTTTTAAAACATTTAGAAATATGTTTCAGAGCACAGCAATAGATATCAGAAACCTGAACTTGAGTTCCAATTCTGTTACTTAGTGGTGAATAAACCTTAAGGCTCATTTTTCTTCTCTGTAAAATAGAGATGATAATAGTTGCCCAGGCTATCTCATAGAATTTTAATGTAGAGTAGAGAAAATATTGTTCAGGCTGGTCCGAGTGCAGTGGTGTTTAGAACTAACTGATCACAACCAGTTACAGATTTCTTTGCTCCTTCTCCACTCCCACTGCTTCACTTGACTAGCCTAAAAAAATAATAATAATAAAATAAAATAAAATATTGTTCATTTGTGTTATAAGCAGAATGGGACAAAGAGACAATTACAGCCTACATGTTTCTTCTTCAGTAACAAGGATACCTAAAGAAATTATATAATTAGGAAAGTCAAGTTAGAAATATTAAAATAGTTCCTTCCTGTTAATATAGAGGCATCACTAGTGCCTGCAGTTTGACTAACAACAACTAAAATCACATTTAACAGACTGCACATGAAAAGTTCTTACAACTCTTAATATCTTTAGGTTGCCATGTCAGCACTGGGAAAAAGAAAATTATAGTGAGGTCACATGGCAAATAAGTGCTAGTGACATACCTAAAACTGAACTTCTGACTGTCCAAGTAGCCCCTAAGCCTGCTGAGCAATGCTCTTTCTTAAAGTGCTTTGGTAAGGTGAAAACCCAGCAAGCAGAAACACAAATTAGACCACATTACACGCTAATCCAAACTCAGTGTCAAGGACAGGCACAGTTCTCTGATAAAACCAGGCAAGGAAATTTCGGTTTCTACATACAGAGAATAACATAAAAACACAAAGGTCCTTTCTGTATCTCCATTTTCACCAAGCTCTTGACATATTTTGCAAGCTAAAGTTCTTGAAAAGGAAAAACATTTCAAAGCTGTTGTGTCAGCAGAGGTAGAAAAGAGAAAGAGACACATCATCTCATCATGTATTAGATTTAGAATATGAAATGTTTGACTTTATCATTTTGAGTTAACTATTAAGATCAATTCAGTATACTTAGATAATAAGAATAGATTATATATTGTAATTTATCATTCATTTTTGTTGGCAACATTTATCTAAGCCATCCATTCAACTTACCACATTTTCTAGGAAATCAGCTACCTTATTATTGAGTCTAAAATCCATACCTTCCTACACCCATACTCTCTGAGGAAAAAAAGTGTTGCTGTTGAATCACATCTTACATGTATATATACTTGTGTGTGCACATGCATATCCACTCTAAAACCAGACACCAATATGTTGGTATTTTCTTAATCTAAGGATATGATTAGTCCATGATGGGGTGTCTGTGAAAAGTTTTTTTCTAAATGTATTCCTCACATTTTTAAGTTATGGTGCAGCGGTATCCAATAGACACGTATACTGTGAACCACATATAGTTTTAAAATTTTTAGTAACCATATTTTTAAAAAGGAAAAAGGAATAAATAAAATTAATTTTAATTATAATTTATTTAACTCAATGTAAGTAAAGTATTACCGTTTCAACATATAGTCAATATAAAAATTGAGATATTTACATTCATTTATTCAGAGTAAGTCTTTGAAAGCTAATGTGTATCTGTTACACTTACAGTCCTAATCAATTCGTACACTAAATTTTCATCAGAAATACTTGTATCACTATTGTGATTTCAAAAACTTTACAGTTGCAAAAGTAGATCCAAGTTGGTCAAAGCACACTTAAAAGTTTCTAATAACTAGATGAAGGGCCAGTTTTTACATTTACATTTTAACTCATTGAAACGAAATAAAATTAAAATTTTTGTTTCTTAGTAGCATTAATTGTAATTCAAGTGCTTAATAGTCACATGGGGTTGGATAGCAAGGGCTGTCATCTGAATCCATATCTATCTCGAAGAAAGAAACCCCACAGAGCATCTCAAATATACTGTCAAAGGGTATTTTTGGAAATTGAATAAAAATTTTTCTACCTAAATGAGAAACTTTCTGTTTAATGTCTTTTTCCCAAAGCCTTATACGATCCATTCACTTATTTTGAGAAACCTACAATAGCATCAACAGCTTTAACATGCTGATCAGCCTTTAATAAAACATAAGCACCTCTAGGATGCATTTCCACAATTATATTATTCATTAAAGGAAAAAAGCAGGTCAAATGCTTCTGTTGATTTAGCATATAGACATACAATTTTGTACTGATTTATTTATTCTGCTGAGGAAGCCTGTCACAAACTGAAGGGTAGGATAACAGGATGCTGGAAAGATTAAATAATTTGAGGAATTTTTTTTTTCTTTTTTTCCCACCAAATCTCATGTTGAAGAGGAAATATTTTAGTTACATTCAGGTCCTGTCTTAGCTCCATCTGTTCTAGCAATATCAGAATATGAATAACCTCTGAAAGCCATTCTTTTGTAACTGAACTTACACAAAATCAAGAAAATGCAACTGACCCAAAGCTAAGTGAAACTTCGCAAAGCCATGTTCTTGCCTCTCACCTCTGCAGAGTTAATGGTTAAGAACTTGGGCTATAGAGTCAAGCTATCTGGGTTGAAACCCTGGTTCTCTCATTTGTTACCAATTTAACTTTGAGTGGTTTACTTAATCTTTCTGTGTCTCATCTAAATGACCATAATAACAGGACCTAAGTGACAGATTGTTATGACGAGGAATAAATAAGACTTTACATGAGATAAAACATCTTAACGTGCAGCACTAACCATGGCACACAGTATAGGTCAAACAATTATCACTACTTTTAGCATATAAATCGGGATAACAGAGATGGGGATATGTCTTCAATAAATATTGGTTATAAATTAACAATATAAGTCCAAATACTTTATAAATACTAAAGTGCTATATGAGTAGAAGCTATTTTTATCCTATTATAAAGTAAGTTTACAGGGTAGCTCTGTTCAGAGAACAACGTATTTAATGAAAGAAATCCTGGATTTAGCAAGGCGCAGTGGCTAATGCCTGTAATCCCAGCAATTTGGGAGGGACGGCTTGAGCCCAGGAGTTCAAGAACACCCTGGTTCCATATCTACAAAAATTTCTAAAAATTAGCCAAGCAAGGTAGCACATGCCTGTGGTCCCAGCTACTCAGTAGGCTAAGACAAGAGGATTGCTTGAGCCCAAGAGATTGAGGCTGCAGGGAGCTATGATGATACCATGACACTCTAGCCTGGGTGACAAAGCAAAACCTTGTTTCAAAAAAGAAGGAAGGAAGGAAGGAAGGAAGGAAGGAAGGAAGGAAGGAAGGAAGGAAGGGAGGGAGGG
>NW_016107792.1:904535-914561 GCF_001604975.1 Cebus imitator
GAGTTTGGTTCTTGTTGCCCAGGCTGGAGTGTGATGGCAGGATCTCGGCTCACTGCAACCTCCGTCTCCCGAGTTCAAGCGATTCTCCTGCCTCAGCCTCCTAAGCAGCTGGGATTACAGGCCTGCGCCACCACGCCCAGCTATTTTTGATTTTTAGTAAAGACCAGGTTTCTTCACATTGGTCAGGCTGGTGTCCGACTCCCGACCTCAGGTGATCCGCCCTCAGCCTCTCAAAGTGCTGGAATTACATTCGTGAGCCACCGAGTCCGGCTCTTACTGGGTTTTCCGTCTTTTTCCTTGCCCTTTCTCTGCCCTAGTGCAGTCATTAACTGGTATTAAAGGGCCAAAAGAGAGGTAGTGGCCGTGAATGGGAGAAACAGACTAATCTAACAATTGGATAAGTAGCCTTAGAATAACCAGGAAGGACTAATTAAAACTTCACAAACTTTCTAACAGGTGATTCTGACCAGCCGTAAAACAGTCACCTCCCTGGGTGGTAATTTCCTCATCTGTAAAATGAAGGTACATTAAGAAAAGAAAAAAAACTCACTTTATTCTTTAAGTTAAAGATACAGCGTATACAAAGCAGCCATTACTATGTCTAACCCAAGATGTGTCACTAAAATAGTAACTATAGAAATGCCTCGAGGAGAGAATTTTAAAAATAATTTTCTGGAAAGACTAGACTAGGAGATTGTTAATAATTTCTAATATCTTGGAGTGCAGATTATTTTTGTAATCCTTAAAGCATAAATAAAGAGACGTGAATTAACAGTAGACTCTCAGAGCTGTGAAAGCCACGCACTTACACTAGGATGAATGCTTCATTAATTTTTCACACAGTGTGATGATGTTGCAATTTTCCATGAGCAACTGTCAGAGCTTTCCTTCTTGATATGTATCAAAACAGCCTAACTTACACTGAATACTCGTGCCTGTCATTGACTGAAATATAATTTTGATGTATTTAGTATTTCCAAACTCACGCCCTGGCCTGTGTAACGTTACGATGACATTGTATCCACCCTGCCTAACGTCAGTATGTTTCACCCAGTCACCCATTTCACCCTTCCTCTGGCTAAAGAGCTTTCTTCCTTCTGTAGACCTCTCTCCGGTGTATTTTACCTTAAATACTACTCCCATTCCAACACCCAAAAGGCCAGATCTGTCTCTGCTACCTACACGCGGGGGCATATCTAATCCCCGGGATGCTGAAAAAGACGTCGCGTTTGCACAGACATCAGAACCCGAGTGGGCGCGCGGCGGGCCCTGCGGTCGCCGCGGCTGTCAGTCAGATGCTTTGTCTCCTGCCTGGGAAGGCCGGAGCTGCATGGACACGTATGACAGAAACACTAGAACTAAAAAAAAAAAAAAAAAAAAAAAAAAAAAAAAGACCACAGCCCCGCGCAGAGGCAGCTCCTCCCGGACAGGCGATCGCTTAAAGCGGCCAGACCTGAGGCGACTGAACCGGCGAGGGGACCGAGGGGAGTGATGATGGCTTTTCCCTCCGGAGGAATCAAGACGCCCCCCAGGGACCCGGCGCCGCGCGGCCGCCAGCCACCTGCAAAAGCAGACGGCGTGAGGGCGGCGCGGTCTCCCTGCCAGCACCCGGCCGCGCGTGCCAGGCTGGCGGGGACCCACTGCCTCAGTTTCCTCAGCCGCAGACCCCGGCCAGGAACGCCCCTCAGGTCGCTCCACCCGGCAGCCGGTGCTCGGGGCCACAGCCAGGTCCTTGCCTCGCCCTCAACCCGCCGCCCGCCGCCCGCCGCCCGTCCTCACCTGACAGCCACCCGCACGGAGCTCTCGTCCGGGGCGCCCAACATGTTGGCGGCGGGCGGCGACCGGGCCTCTGGGCCTCCGCACCGTGGAGCTGAGGCGCAGCCGGGGCCGCGGGGCTCGGGCGCAGTAGGCTGGGGCGTCTGCGGGCGGGCGGCCGGCTCACCTCCGCAGCGCTCCAGCCATGTTGGGCGACTGAATGGAAAGGTGGAGGCGGCGCTGAGGCAGCAGGAGGAGGAGGTGATTCACGGCTCGCGGGCGCCCGCCCCTTCCCCCGCTCACCCCTCAGGATCTGGGGCGGGGACGGAGCGCGCTAGAACTGCGAGCGAGACCGTGGAGAAGTCAACAGGCCGCCGGCGGCCTCGAGGCGGCCGGGTGAGCGCGCCCTGCCCCCTCCGCTGGGGACGCAGCCTCTCAGCGGCGGAGCTGGGCGCTCCACGCCCGCCGGGGCGCTCCGGGCTCCTCGCCCCGCACTGCGTCAGCCGCGGCCGCGCAGCTCGGCTCCACCTCGCCCTCCCCCAGCCAGTGCCCCGCCCTGCCCTCGGCGGGACACTGCCTGGCGCTGCTGGGCAGGGAGGCGAGGGGGAGGGATGCCCGCCGCCGGCTGCCCTCGCCCGAGGGCGACCAGCCTGTGCGTCCTTCCAGGCTCTTCTGCGAGAAGGAAGCAGCGGGTGCACGCGCCACTGCCAGGTCTCTTCTCACATCCAAGCTTGATTCAGCGGCGCGCCGGGAGCCAGCCAGCTGCTGCTCTGGTTCGGCTTTGTGTCCCTCGCATACCCTTATTGTCCTGTCTGCAGCTTGGACTTTGACCCCCTTCCCTAGCCCCCAGCTGAACGCCCCCCTCCTCCCTCCCCGGAGTCGGTCATTCATGCTAAACGGACTCCCCGGTTTGTCCACTGTCTCTGGGCAGCTGGGCTGTTCCACAGACCATTGCCCGTTTACCAGCTCTGGCGGGATATGGAAATGATTTTCTCGAGACTCCTGAATGCGTTTCTGTTCAACCATTTGTACACTGGTAAATGAACTGCACCCTGGTACTGCCAAGTGTTCCCAGAACTGAATATCCACCAAGACCTGCTGTGTAGTAAATCCTTCCAAACTGATATTCTTTCCCTTCTGGCCTTTGAAAAGCACCTCCCAATGCCGGGATTCTCTCAACATTGACCCATTGTGGTTTCTGTTTGTCACTATTGTGCTTCCACATGCCTTCAGATAGCTCTGTGGAAACAGCCTTTATTAGCTTTGCCACAGAGTATCTTTTGTGGACTGCTCCATACATCTCTATAAACAAACATGTGGTTTCATACAAAAATGGCATCATAGATTAAATGGCACTATCCAAATAAAGGCACTACCTCAAGTGCCTACAATCTACAATCACACACCTAATCATCTTGTTCAGCAGTGATACAGCAGCGTGGCTCAGAGCAGGCAGCGACACCTTGGGAAAATCATGAAGTGTTTGATGATTTAAACCCAGGCGAAGGGCCAATGGGGCATATAATAATACATAGTTTTAAACTTATTCTGTCCTTTAATTTTACTACCTCTAAATCTTATCAGACATGTAACTGGGAGGTAAAGAGGGCAGAGATGCTGAGTATCCTTCTATAGATCAAATTGGTGGCAACACTCTCCTCTGATTACTCGTTTTTGGAAGACTTTCCCTAGCCTCAAAATTTGTCCGTCAACAAATCAGGGCTGCATTTCACCCTGCCCTGGCAAGCCCATATCTGGATGGATCTGGACTGGCCACCTTGCTTCTTGTGTTGATGAAAGTTTCAATGAAAGCAAGAATGGCCCAGCACATTTAGCAAGAAAACTAAAGAGAAATTTGTATTAATTCAAGATCCTCTTTAAAAAAAAAAAAAACTTATTATTTTATTTTATTTTTTGGCACAGAGTCCTGCTGTGTTGCCTAGGCTGGAATGCAATGGTGCAATCTCGGCTCACTGCAACATCCTCCTTCCGGGTTCAAGTGATTCTTGTGCCTCAGCCTCCCAAGTAGCTAGGATTTCAGGTGTGGGCCACCACATCCAGCTAATTTTTGTATTTTTAGTAAAGACAGGATTTTCACCATGTTTCCCAGGCTGGTCTCACTCCTGACCTCAAGTGATTCACCCGCCTTGGCCTCCCAAAGTGCTACTTCACCTGGCCCAAAAGAGTTCTCATTTTAAATAACTACAGTATGCATTATGTGTCTCAATAAGGGGGTTCACAAACACAAATGCCTACAGGAACCAGGCAGGTAGAGCAGAGAGCGGAGCAAGGTGAATACTATGACAAAGGTGAGGACTATGATAAAATAGAGACATGGGCCCCTTCCAAAGGCGGTGGCCATCCTCAACTCTGGCTGAATATTGCCTTGATGAAATGCAAATCCAATGATGCCAAGATTTTTGTTTCTTGTATGCATGTTGTTCTCAAGAAAGGGAGAAACACAGATATTTATGCAAAAACTCCTTAGTTTTAAATACCAACAACTACTTCAGCACAATATTTACATATGCTGCAAACCTGTCAAAATATGTCTCAGGCCAACTTTAGTCCCAAGCCACCAGGCTGGAATTTCTGGACAAAACATTAGCACCAATAACAGCTGTGCCTTTGAGTTCATATTGCACATGGTTTCAGGAAGAGGCAGTGTAAAAATTCAAATTCTCATTAATGACCTAGTCAGTAACTTTTCCCCAAATTTCTAAAGTTGTAAAATTAACATACTATTTTATATTTAGTTCAAATTCATTTGTAGCTGCTATAGCACATTTCCTTATAACTCCTCTAAATAATCTTAATTTCAAGAAAGTTCCAAGGGCAGAGCTTTTACTACAAGAGTGGTTTAAGTCCTATTCCAATCATTGACTCAATAAATATTTACTAAGTGATTATATGAAAACAAAGTGAGAGACACCAGTGATTTAGAGAAAAATAAGACAATGTCAGTGCTTACAAAGAGTTTACTGTCTAGCACAGGAAGATATATTTTAAAATACATAAGTGGAATAACAGAAATTAGGAGAGAAATATGATGAATTTGACCTGGAAGGGTAATGAATTCTTCAGATATAAACTGCTAGGGATGGTCTCCCTGAGTCCACTCTTGCCTTCATTGCAGAAACACTGTCTTTTTTTTTTTTTTTTTCCTGAGACAGAGCCTCACTGTTGACCAGGCTGAAGTAAAGTGGGGTGATCTCGGCTCAATGCAACCTCCTCCTCCCGGGTTCAAATGATTCTCCTGCCTCAGCCTGCCGAGTAGCTGGGTTTATAGGCACACAGCACCGTGCCTGGGTAATTTTTGTGTTTTTAGTAGAGACAGAGTTTCACCATGTTGGCCAGGCTGATCTTGAATTCCTGACCTCAGATGATCCACTTGCCTTGGCCTTTCCAAGTGCTGTGATTACAGGTGTGAGCCACCATGCCTGGCCAGAATAATGTCCTTTTAAACATAAGTTATTTATGTCATTTCCCTGCCTGAAACCTTCCAATGGCTACTAACACAAATGGAATAAATTGTTTTAGACTTTAAGACCCTCATACTCTGCCCCCACCCCCAACTCTGACCTCACCTTTTGCCACTCTATGCCTTAACAACTACTTTTTGGTGAGACTGGTCTTCTTTCTATTTCTCGAACTCATAAAGTTCTTTCCTGCCTTAGGGTCTTTGCATTAGCTACACCCTCTCCCAGGAATGTTCTTTCTCCAGACCTTCCCATGTTTTCTTTTGTTTTGTTTTAATTTCTAGGCTATCAGCTTAAATGCTATTTTCTCAAAGAGGCCTCTCCTGATCATCCAATCTAAAATAGCACCCCCCCCAGAGACCAGCTACATGATTTGCAACACCTGGTGCAAAATGAAAATGTGAGGGATCTTGTAAGAAAAGGAGGATAAAAATGGTATGAAAGGTCTGAAAATAGGCCGGATGTGGTGGCTCACACCTGTAATCCAAGCACTTTGGAGGCCAAGGCGGGTGGGTCACCTGAGGTCGGGAGTTCAAGACCGGCCTGACCAACATGGTGAAACCCCGTCTTAAAAAAATAAAAAATAAAAAAATAAATGAAAGGTATGAAAATAGCTTTCCCCTTCCTTTAAGGTCTCTCATATATGGTGTTTTTAATTTGTTATTTAATGTCATTCTCCATAATGAAAAGTTAAAGCTTTAGATTATTTCCATGACTTTCACCATTCATCTTTACATCGTACAATGCTGGTTTTAAGTATCAATAGAAGTGCATTCTAACTCATACATGGGATTATAGAAATCATACAACGTATTTCAAAGTTCATACATGCACATGTATTTTATTCTTAACAGAAACACTGCACAAAACTAACTCAACACTTTTTCATACACACATATTCTACTAACATTTCCTACCTTTGGCTTACATATCAGTAAGGAAGAACTGAAAAGAAAGGAAACTATTCTGTCCTTTCTTTCTCTTTCCTTTTACTGACATGCTTCGGCTCTGTGTGCCCACCCAATTCTCACCTCGAACTGTAAAAATCCCCATGGATCAAGGACAGGACCAGGTGGAGATAATTGAATCATTGAGGCGGTTTCCACCATGCTGTTCTCGTGATAGTGAGTGAGTTCTCACGAGATCTGATGGTTTTGTAAGGAGTTTCTCTCTTCATTTGGCATTCATTCTCTCTCTTGCTGCGCTGTGATGAAGTGTCTTCTGCCAAGTTTCCTGAGGCCTCCCCAACCATGCGGACCTGTAAGTCCAGTAAACCTCTTTCCTTTGTAAATTACTGAGTCGTAGATACTTTTTCATAGCAGCATGAGAATAGACTAATACATTTACATCATCACTTAGGGAGTTAATGGCTTCCTATGTTACTACAGGAAGTAATGCAAGAAGAAAAGAATAAGACTGGATTCTTTGGTCATCTTTCATTCATGCCATTGCCTTCTTTTGGCAAAAGTGTTAAAGCAAACTAAATATAGACTGAGAAGGATTCCATACTTCTATATTTGAGTCCTTGTGGATGAACTGTAACCTAGCTTAATAGACAAAATTGAAAACCTAACTTGGTAGTATGTACCTGTAACAATAGCTAAGTGTTGGCCAATCCCAGTGGCCATACTTTAAGTACTCATAGACTGTGGAATGTTCAAACTGTATTCAAATAAGGCAAATGCCACGTTGTAACCCAATCTCACTGTTTCTGTATCTCACTTCCAATTCTTGTACATCACTTTACCTTTTTTGTCTATAAATGTGTTCTGAATAGGAGGCACTCCTGGAGTCTCCGTTAATCTGCTGTGATCCTGGGAGCTGCCCAATTAGCAAATTTTTCATTGCTCAATTAAACTCCTTTAAATTTAATTCAGCTGGGTGTGGTGGAGCACACCTGTAATCCCAGCACTTTGGGAGACCAGTGCAGGTGGATCACGAGATCAGGAGTTGAAGACCAGCCTGGCCAATATGGTGAAACCCCAGGTCTACTAAAAATACAAAAATTAGCTAGGCGTGGTGGTGCTTGCCTGTAGTCCCAGCCACTCGGGAGGCGGAGGCAGAAGAATTGCTTGAACCTGGGAGGCGGATGTTGCAGTGAGCCAAGATTGATCGTGTCACTGCACTCCCGCCTGGGCAACAGAGCAAGACTCCGTCTCAATAAATAAATAAATAAATGTGACTTGGCTGAAGATTTTCTTTTGTCAGAAGCAAGTTCTGGTTTGAGAGAAGCATGGTTTCTAAATATATCAGCATCTCTGCTTCCTCCATGGAAGACGTAGAACATGTATCTCATATGGCTTTGAATCTCACTGAACTCCCCATGGTGGTGGTTCAACCAGAACTCCATGCTCAAGAGGGATCACAAATGCTACATAAGAATGGCATGGCAAGGAAGAGGACATGCAGTTTGCACATGTGTCTTCTGCTTATTCATATATCACAGTGTCTTGTGAAACCACACTTAAAAAACACAAGTCCAAAGATAAAATTAAGAATTTCAAGATAATGACAGCCAAATTATTCACTCAAGATTATGACCCTTCTGAACAGAAGCCTCTGTGTAACTGCACTGATCTCTTGCCCATGAAACTGACCCGGTATGCCCAATTATATGCTATCATATCAGTATTGTATTTCTTTATAGCCCTTATCACTAGCTGATCTTTTCTTGTTTTTGTTTATTGTCTGCTTTGCTGCATTTGAATAGAAATCCAAGATAGCAGGGATAATTTCGCTTTATTCACAGATATTTCTATAGTTAATAGTCTGACATGTAATTTAATGTCTGACACATAGTAGGAGTCATTAAATATTAGCTGGAGGACTGTATGTCTTTGGGCAAACATGAGCCCTTTCTAGTCTCAGTTTTTTATAAGTAAGTAATGTACTTCCAAGCTTATGCAGTTGTTTGGGGGTTTAAAGAGCTTTGGTTATCATGTAAATCACAGCACCAGCTCCCAGTAAGTGCACATCAAAATTAATTTTATAATAAATACTTTTATAAATACAGTGTTTTTTAAAGCAGGTACTGATGCTGCAGCTGCACCTGTCTAAGGTACATTTGGAAGAAAGATTCATTACAACACCTACTGTAAGGCAGCCAAAAAGAAGCTACAACATGCATTAGGGTAACTATCTCACCAGTTTTCTCCCTCTAGGCCATCTACCCTGTGTTTTCTAGTTTCCACATTATAATCAGTCATTAAAAGTTATTTGACTCTTCCTTTTGGCTGCTAGCAGAAAGATTAAAAGAAAAAGATCTGATTACAATTTTGTATGCAAACAGCTGGCTTTGGAAAAGCATGCCTAGACAACCATCCCTTCAGAAATATTTTTGGAAAAATCTTTGGAAAGCTAACCCTTAATGCCACAATCAGAAATATCAGTTTTCCTTCAGTGATTGTGTGTTTGTGTGTGTACATATGCATTTTCCCCACTAACAGCAATGAAAAGCATTGACATGTGTAGGGCTCTTTCATCATGCTAGTGCACAGAGCTAACTGCCCAAAAAGCGTTATTTCACTTAATTCTCTCAACAGCCTAGAAGTTGGGTACTATTGATTGATTTATTGATTGAGACAGGTTCTAGCTTTATCACCCAGGCTAGAGTCCAGTGGCATGATCACGGCTCACTGCAGCCTCAACATCCCAGGTTCGGTGATCTTATCACCTCAGCCTCCTAGCAGCTGGGATCACAGGTACATACCACCATGCCTGGCTATTTTTTAAAATTTTTGTAGAGTCGGGCCTTGCCATGTTGCCCAGGTTAGTCTCAAAGTCCTGGGCTCAAACAATCCACCTGCCTTCACCTCCCAAATTGCTAGGATTACAGATGTGAGCTACCGCACCCAGCATTGGTAGGATTTTTATTCCCATTTTACTTAAGAGGAACTAGAAGCATTCCCAGTAATCTGTTAAAATGTTATCTACATTTCAGGTCCAATTCAAAACAACTTTCTTCAGCCTTTTCCTGAGCTTACTCCTCTCCTGAACCAAATGTATCCTTTCCTTCTGCCAAATCTCTACTGCATCTTGCTTATCTTTTTGTTATTGTGGTGACAATCACTTTCTGACTCCTCAATTAGACTGCAAATTCCTAAAAGGCAGTATTTGTGGAAAACCCAGAAGGGCAGCCAATACTTACTTGTTAAATAAATAAATTGGTGGTTACCAGCAAAAGGGCATGCTATACTTTGGTTTCCACACAAAGCAAGTTTTCAGTGTAGATAATCTGCTGCCTACTGGTTATAGTTATCAGAGAGACTGTTTCCAAACCATAATGTCTATTTAAAGTAGCTTTCAAATACTCAGAAAGAAAAGTAGAGCAGTTTCTGGAAACCAGCAAATGTAAGCAAAGCTCCTATAATTTAGGAGATAAAAGACGTTTTACAATTCTCCATCCTATTAATTTTGCAAATTAGGAGGTTATATTAATTTTGTGGAGAGGAAAATTGACCACCACACCAGTTCCATCTACTTCCCAACACACGGACACGCACACACACACCACCGTAAATTAATGGTGGAGATAAATTAAAATTCAGATATTGACACCCTTTTCTGAGCTCTTTGTCCTTCACTGTTAGTTTCATTATCGTTTTATTTTGTGGATTTAGAAAATCTCAGCCTGGGCCGTGCGCGGTGGCTCACGCCTGTAACCCCAGCACTTTTGGAGGCTGAGGCGGGTGGATCACGAGGTCAAGAGATCGAGACCATCCTGGTCAACATGGTGAAACCCCATCTCTACTAAAAATACAAAAAATTAGCTGGGCATGGTGGTGCATGCCTG
>NW_016107792.1:915766-918458 GCF_001604975.1 Cebus imitator
TAGAGTCTCACTCTGTCTCTCAGGCTGAAGTGCAGTGGCACAATCTTGGCTCACTGCAACCTCTGCCTCCCAGGTTAAAGTGATTCTCCTGCCTCAGCCTCCCAAGTAGCTGGGATTAAAGGTGCGCTTCCATGCCCAGCTAATGTTTGTATTTTTAGTAGAGACAGGGTTTTGCCATGTCGGCCAGACTGGTCTCAAACTCCTGACCTCAAGTGATCAGCCCTCCTAGGTCTCCCAAAGTGCTGGGATTACATGAATGAGCCACCACGCTCACTCTGAACTAGGGATGCTAATAGTGAATATGGTAAAAATGGAGAAGTAGGACTTATAAATGAAAGACCTTCTAAAAGAAAAAATTAACAGGAATTAGCAACACAGGAGAAGAATGATAGGAGATTAAGTTATTAAACTTCCTGCCATTGAAAATCCCCGGTTATAGGCTAGAAAAACACTCAATGAAGATACTATCAAAAAAATGAAAGCATCAACTAAGGAGGATGAGGGGGAAACGTGAACTAAAAGGCTTCTTAAAGCGCTTCCCATCAGAGATTACAAACTTTTACGTGGTTTTAAATAGTATTCCTAAATCTAGGCAATTGAGAGAATAACAATATTGTTAGCAGAAAAGGCAAGTCCAGTGGGAAGAAAGGAAAGCTCATCTGGTAGAAAAGAGAAAGTACACAGTGGAAACAACGCCTGGGTTGGAAGTAACATGACAAAAATAAAGGCAGAACAAGAGCATCAAGGCACTAGACCAACCAAAAGGAATAAAAACAGAAAAGGAATCAATGGATCTATCAGATCAACACAGCTAATTATAACCATGAAAGAGTAGTTTGAATAGGACAGGGGAAAGAAAAGCCCAGGTGTCCAAAGAACTAAGAATTGGTAATAGGAAGGCAAGGGGACAGTTCACAACTACAAAAAGCTCACTAATTAATGTATTAAAGCGATCAGTCTAAATTGTATTTCCATTTGTAAATTACTGAATCAATTTAAGTGTTATAGCACTTAAAGATTCCCATATTTAAAACTACTTTCATTGGCTTGTCTCCATTCTGCCCCTTGTGTCTTTGGGCAAATTCTACAGGGTCTTGAAGATATTCTTAGACTCCTCCCTTGCACTTATGCTAGACCAAAACACCTTTCGGATACTCAAAATGTATATTGGTATAATTAAAGTATTTATTTTAAACTTATTTGTTTAAACATGGCTTCTCCACTAGATTGTAATCTTTTAAAGTAGATACCATGGCTGATATGTTGTACTTACAACTTCAAATACAATGCATATCACTTGATACTGAGTATCAAATCTTTATGGATGACCTAAAAATGTCTCTTCTGGCAACCTTGTCTTTGAATTACAATAGCTATTAAGAGTTGACTGGTCTGGTGCGTTGTTTCACACCTGTAATCCCAGCACTTTGGGAGGCCGAGGCAGGTGCATCATTTGAGGCCAAGAGTTCGAAACCAGCCTGGCCAACATGGTGAAACCCCATCTCTACTGAAAACACAAAAATTGCTGGGCACAGTGGCTCACTCCCGTAATCCCAGTACTTTGGGAAGCCAAGGCAGATGGATCGGATGGATCACTTGAGGTTAGGAGGGGTTCAAGACCAGCTTGATTGACATGGAGAAATCCATGTCAATAGGTTTCTAAAAATAAAAAATTAGCCAGGCATGGTGGCGCACGCCTGTAATCCCTGAGGCAGGAGAATCGCTTGAACCTGAGAGGCAGAGGTTTCAGTGAGCCGGGATTGCACCATTGTACTCCAGCCTGGGCAACAAGAGTGAAACTCCGTCTCAAAAACAAAACAAAACACAGCCACATAAAATTAGCCAGATGTGGTGGCATGTGCCTCTAATCTCAGGTACACCAGAGGCTGAGACAGAATTGCTTAAACCCAGTAAGTAAAGGTTGCAGTAAGCCAAGATTGCGCCTTTGCACTCCAGTCTGTGCAACAGAGCAAGACTGTCTCAAAGAAGCAAAAACAAAACAAAAAGAGTTGACTGTGCTTGATTTTCCCAAGATACTGTCTACTTTTAGGGTACCAATTTAGATAAATGTATCTTGGTCTTCTTTGTAGGTCCTCCCTTCTCAGTTTCTAAATTTTCAAGTTCCCAAGTCTTGTCCAAAGTCCTTTTTTTCCCTTTTTACACTTTCTCCCATAGCTCAGATATAATCTATATGGGGGTTACCAGCCACTCGTATTTCATTTTAAACAAAAAGTTTAAAACCAAAAAATAAATACATGTTTAAGAATAGAAAGCTTCTCAAATAATATAAAGAAAGAAAACTATTTTTGTATGGCTGTACAATGTGTTTGTGGTTAAAAGTCAAAACGTTTTAAAAAATTAAAATATTTATAAAGTTTCTGTAGCCTGAGAATACAATGTTTATGAAGTCTACAGTATTGTGCCGTAATGTCCTAGGCCTTCACATTCATTCACCACCTACTGACTCATCCAGAGCAACTAACGTAGAGTTTTGTGAGCTCCACTTATGATAAGTGCCCTATACACATGTACCAGTTTTTATCTTTTAGACCATATTTTTATTGGATATTTTCTATCTATGGATATGTTTAGATATACAAATGCTTATGCCTACTGCATTCAGTATAGTAACATGCTATACAGGTAAGTAACCTAGGAACAATAGGTTGGGCTATACAACCTAGATGTGTGT
>NW_016107792.1:918587-920189 GCF_001604975.1 Cebus imitator
CAGAGTCTCACTCTGTTGCCCAGGCTGGAGTGCAATGGCACAATCTCAGCTCACTGCAACATTTGCTTCCCGGGTTCAAGCGATTCTCCTGCCATAGCCTCCCAAGTAACTGGGACTACAGGCAGCTGTCATTACACCTGGCTAATGTTTTTGTATTTTAGTAGAAACGCGGTTTCACCATGTTGTGCAGGCTGGTCTCAAACTCTTGAGCTCAGGCAATCCTCCCACCTCAGCCTCCCAAAATGCCAAGAGTGAGCCCCTGTACCTGGCCTGAAGATTCATTTTTTAGAATGTATCCCCATCATTAAGTGACACATGACTGTGTATACACACACACACATACACACATAAGTGTAGCTGTGTACATACATTTATTTATTTTCCTTCATTTTAAAGACAGGGTTTCACTCTGTCACCCAGGGTGGAATGCAGTGCAGTTACAGCTCACAGCAGCCTTGAATACTTGGGCTCAAGCAATCTTCCCTCCTCAGCCTCCCATGTAGCTGGGACTGCATGTGTACCCCACCATGCCCAGTTAATTTTTTATAAAATTTTTGTAGTGGCTAGGTGCAGTGGCTCATGCCTGTAATCCCAGTGCTTTGGGAGGTTAAGGCAGGTGGATTCTTAAGCTCAGGAGTTCGGGACCAGCCTGGGAAACACAGCAAAACCCTGTCTCTTCAAAGGAAAGGCTGCATGTGGTGGTACACGCCTGTAGTCCCAGCTACTCTAGAGGCTGAAATGGGAAGAGAACAATGGCTTGATCCTGGGAGATAAAGGCTGCAATGAACAGAGCATGGGCCACTGCACTCCAGCTTGGGTGACAGAGCAAGACCCTGTCTGGAAGGAAGGAAAGAGCAAAGGAAGGAATGAAGGGAAGAAGGAATTATTTTTTGTAGAGATGGGATTTCCCTATGGTGCCCAGGCTGGTCTCAAACTCCTGGCCTCAAACAGTCCTCTCACCTCATCCTCCCTAAGTGCTGAGATTATAGGCATGAGTGACTACACCCAGCCTTAACTTACTTTAAAAAAGCATTGACTTACAAAAAGTCGCAAAATAGAACACAGAATTCCCATATGTCCAGGTTCCCTAATATAACAACTTATATAAGTATACCTTAATTATCAAACCAGAATATTAGCAATTGTTTGCAAAATGTCCTTGTTCTGTTCCAGGGGACCAAATCTAAGATCCCCCTTTATATTTAGCTGTCACATCCTCTTAGTTTTCTGTCTGTGACTGTTTCTTTGTCTTTCAAGACCGTGGCCCTTAGAAGAGTACTGACCATTTATTTTGTGAAATGCCTGTTAGTTTTAATTTTTCTGATGTTTTCTGAAGATTTGTTTGAGGTTATGTAGTTTTTGCAAGAATATCAGAGAAGTGATGTTGTACCCTTCAAAGTGCATCCTATTAAGAGGTTCATAACACCCATATGTCTTATCACCAATGATGTTAACTTTGTTCCCATAGCTGAGAAGTTGTCTGCCAGGTTTCTCCACTGGAAAATTATTTTTTTGGTCTAGGCTCATTGATACACATCTTATGGGAAGATATGTTGAGAGTATGATCATCTTTTTTCCTTTCCTTTTTTTTTTTTTTTTTTT
>NW_016107792.1:920214-935192 GCF_001604975.1 Cebus imitator
TTTTGCAACAGAGTCTTGCTCTGTCATGCAGGCTGGAATGCAGTGGCGTGATCTCGGCTTACAGCAACCTCTGCCCCCTGGATTCACGTGATTCTCCTGCCTCAGCCTCCCAAGTAGCTTGGACTATAGGCACATGCCACCACACCCAGCTAATTTTTGTACTTTTAGTAGAGACAGGGCTTCGCCATGTTGGCCACGCTGGTCTCTAACTCCTGACTTCAGGTGATGCACCCACCTCGGCCTCCCAAATTGCTGGGATTACAGGTGTGAGCCACCACACCCAGCCTTTTGTCATACTTCCATCAACTAATTTTAATATTTGTCAATTATTTCTTGTCTATAACAATTATTACTGGAGTGTTCACCTAACAGTGATTTTCTATTTGCATCATTCCTTCTATATTTATTAATTTGTATACTCTTATTCAAAGAAATTGCTACTCTTTCTCCCTCATTTACTTATTTATTTATTCCATGCTTTATTTATGTCAGTATGGGCTCATGGATATAAATTTGTTTTATTGGTTATAATGTATTAGAAAGAATAAGAAAGCAAAGAAGGAGCAAAAGGGAAAATGAAGAAAGGCAGTGCTAGTCTTTCTTCAGAATATTACTGACAAGGTAAAAAGGTCACTTTAGTAATACTGCAAACTTAGAAAATTATGTATGAAAAGTATTCTATGATAAAATATGTTAGAATTTTAGAACATAAAGCTATGGTAAGTTTTTAAAATAGTACTTACATATTTTGGTTATTCAATATTAAAATATAAAGATAGAAATTTTATTTTTGTAAGGCATAAAAAGAACTATTAACTCAAACCTCAAGCCATTGCCCAAACAAATGCATTTTGTTCCTAGGAAGTGCCTGACTCAAGCCTGTCCTCTCCTTAATTCATCCCACACATTAGCATCTGTATACCAGAACAACCGTCAAGTTATCTGTGAATTCTTTTTCTATCATTAAGATTTTGGAAATATTTATCTGAGTATTTAAAAAAAAAAACTATTTGGTGACTGTATAAAATCAAAATACTAGTAGTGTTGATAGTGGTGAAAAATCCACATGGGTCTGCAGCAACCTCAATTCTTATCTCCTCAGAAGAAAGAATTCAACCAAGGGACATAAGGCAGAGTGAGAAACCCAGGCAAGTTTTAGAGCAGGAGTAAAAGTTTATTGAAGTTTCAGAGCAGGGCTGAGAGTGGTGGCTCATGCCTGTAATCCTAGCATTTTGGGAGGCTGAGGCGGGCAGATTGCCTGAGCTCAGGAGTTGGAGACCAGCATGGGCAACAGGGTGAAACCCTGTCTCTACTAAAATAAAAAATACAAAAGTTTCAGAGCAGGAACAAAAGTAAAGTACAATTGGAAGAGGGCTGAGCCAGTGACTTGAGAGATTCATGTGCATAGTTTGACAATTGACTTTTTTTAAAAAGTGGTAATCAATTTATTAATATAGCTGACTTCAGTGTCTGCAATGTTGACTTCCACCTCAACTCCTGGCTCAATCCTGATGGAAGTAATCTGCTTAACAATCTCAGAAGGATGGTGCAAATCAATGAGTCCCTTGTGGATACTCATTTGGAAATGATTCCATGTCTTAGAACCTTCACCACAAGGAGTTTTTCTTGTAGTGGTTCTCAAAGCTTCGGTAGGCAATGCAACTTGTCCTTTCACTTTGAGATTCTTTTCCTTTGCTCCTCTAATCAAGTCAGCACACATATTCTCCAGGGATTTTACGTTGTAGCTCTGTAGAGTGATTCAAATTCAGTGAATTGCCACCTTTGGCTCCACGGGTGTTTTTCCAGTATCCTTAAAAGCCATGGCTGAGGCGGCTTCCTGACCGACTTGTTCCTCGGGGACAGCAAACATTAGTGAGTCAGGAGCAGGAACATGTGGACCGAGATCCATCACAACTACAACCCGGTCTTCCTCAAAATGCTACTTGGGGTTTTATACATGGGTATCCTTTGGGATCTTCCCTCATTTCTTCTCCCCTGATTCTTCCTTTGGATTCTTCTTTGTCCACATGTGCAGTGAGCTGCCAACACTTGGGAGGGGCTGCATGCACAGTGTGCTTACTGATGTTGTGCACATGCTTATTGAGGCGTTTTTCTCTTACCGATTGAGTGTTCCTATAATGTCATATACCAGTTAAACTCCGCCATTTTGCCTCTTAGTGCGCCTACGTGAGCTCACTCACCCAGCTCCTGAGATCTTATCAAAAGCTGTGGATCACCAGTTTCAGTTGTTTCTATTTGTTAAGAGACTGCCTTTCCCTGGTGCTGGCTGCAACCAATTATTATTTCAGAGGCAGCTAAACCACCACCTGACCATCACCTGATGGTGGCCTAACATTCCTGGTGGTGGGACGGGTGCCCTCTCCTGCCCTGCTCATGTTTCCTTGACTACCTACCATAACAGTTTCATGTGCTATATACACATGCATTTCTCTAAAACACTTCCACAAATAGCAATGTCTTACTACTCCTGCTAACTTGATAAGGAATCCACAGGATAGCATAGTGTCAAAATTGAAATGAAAGTATAGTTTGGTATTTATGTTTCTAAGACACTCTATTTGTCGTCTTCATACCTGAAATGTCCATGCTATTTTCACAATTTCCCTATCCTTGTAACAGTTTGAGCCTCCTGTTTAAACTTACTTCCACTCAGATCACTTTCATAATTCCTGTTCTTAAGTTCATGTCTTCTCAATGTATTATTTTTCTCTGTCCTACTTGGCAATAAACTCCACTCACTTGACTATAATCTCTAGCAAAGTATGGATCCTGCCTCTTGTTCCCTACTTGGTGTCCAGTGCTTTCCATAAAGCAATGGCATAAAGAGGATGCTTGATAACTATTTACTGAAAAAAGGGTGAATGAATGGCAACTTCTTCAAGCCCAAACATTAACTTACATGACCATTAGTTAGGGAAACACTAGCTGCTCTTGGAACATAGTTCTATCAATTAAGTGGCAGCACATTTTACTTCACATCCAGGGTATGTAGATGTGCCCATAGGTTTTGTTTTGATTCTACTTATTTTAAATCTGTGAAGCAGTTCAAGGTAACATACACACACACAAAAAAAAGGAAAGTTTTACTACACCAAATATCTATTATATTCTGGGCTGAGATGTTAAGACTCAGAAAAAGTCTAAATATAAATGAATATAATATAAACAACATCCTAAATTTAAACATAAATACAATTCTATGGGTTTACATACAAGAGTGTGCAAACGTGAAACAAAGCATTATTTTTATTGCTTGTCACAGCTTCTTATACTCCTCATTAATGCATACTTAATGTTTCTATTTGGCAACATCATGCATCAATAATTATACTCTCTGATTATTTTAATTTCCTAATTAATCTAAACACCAAATTATTTTGTTTTGTTTTACTGGTGGGTGGGTGGAGTCCTTTAAAAATGTCATGTCTTGACAGGCTGGGGCCTCCTACCTCCTACCTCCCACCTGGGACTACAAGCCTGACATAGAGGCCAAAGCCCGGATGACAGTGCCCAGGCCATGTATATGAGGTCTCTGGTACTATCTCCAGAATATGGCATGCATCAGATGCTGAAGGAGATGAACTTTGAGAGGGAAATTCACTTGGTAACCATGAAGAAGAATGGCTACAATGCTCCTTAATCTCCAAGCCACAATGGGTGCTACGCAATGTGCTATTCTTGCTAGGAAGCAGAGTCAAGTTACTGGTATCCCCAAATCCACAAAGTGCTGCTGCCTGCACCAGGCACACTGTAGCAGCACAGCTTTTGCTTTCTCACAGCTTAACTTCAAGGTGGCAGATGATGACAACTCCAGACTGCACAATGTTGCTTTGAAGGGTCAAAAAGACCTTTGTTCTTCCCTGAAACTCAGATCATCCCTAAGGCTGTCTGGGTTGGAAAGGCATGAGCAACATGTGACCTGATGCCCTGTAATAGTACCTGTTATGGACTAAATATGTGTATCTCCTTCACCTTCCCAATTAATATGTTGAAGTTCTAACACCCAATGTGATAGTATGAAGATACAGGGTCCTTGGGAGATAATTAGGGTTAGATGAGGTCATGAGGGTAGGGTCCTCATGATGGGATTAGTGCCTTTATAAAAAGGGTCACTAGAGACCTTGCTCTCCCTCTCTCTGTCTCTGTCTCCCTACACATGCACAAAAAGGTATGTAAGGACATAGCAAGAAGGAGGCCATTTGCAAGGCAGAATGAATAGGCCAGCACTTTGATCTTGTATTTTCCAGCCTCCAGAATAATGAGAAATAAGTTTATATTGTTGAAACCACCCAATCTAAGGTATTTGCTATGGCAGCCCAAGCAGACTAAAACAGATTTAGGTACCAAAAAGTGGGGTACCACTGTAACAAATATCTAAACATATTTGTGCAAGTGGCTTTGGAACTGGGTACTGGGTAAAAGCTGGAAGAGTTTTGAGGCAAATGTTAGAAATACGGGCATTAGTGATTCTTGTGAGGTCTCATAGAAGTGAATAATCTGTTATCAGAACTAGAGGAAAGGCAATCCTTGTTATAAAGTGACAAAAACTTGACTAAATTGTGTACTAGTGTTTTGTGGAAGGCAGAACTTGCTTGCAATGATACTACATATTTAGCTAAGGAGATGTGTAAGTAAAGTGTTGAATGAGTGGCTTGGTTCTTCCTGATTGCTTATAGTAAAATGTGAATGGGGAGAGAGGAAGTAAAGAAGGAATTGTTACAGGCACACAAAACTTGAAGCTTTAGTAAGTTCTCATCTGACCATATTGCAAAAAATAAGAAAGCATGTTCTGAAGAAGCACACCAGACATGTTGCTAGACTATCACTTGTTAAAGAGCTTATGGAATTATGCAAAGTGAAACACTGCAGTTTAAGCCAAAGGGCATAGAGATGGGATGAAATAAAGGAAGGCTTTTACCCCTCTTGGATTTGATAGGATGGGATGATAGTGCCATTTGGCAGCAAACATGCACTATTCATCAGGAAGAGGCAATAATGACCCCAAAGCTGATTAAGAACGTGATCAAGGCCAATATCTTTGTTTCCACAAGCCGAAAGACCTCTGCCTGAAGCTGTTGGGGCAGAACCCAGACCTGCCAAAGAGCAATACTGCCACCATAGTGCATGCGGAGAACAGAGCATCAAGCAAAAGAGGATTATCCTCAAGCCTTAGGATCTAATGAAATTTGCCTTACCAGGTCTTGGAACTGTCACTCCTTTCTTTCTTATGAAATGGCCCTTTTTGAATAGAAATGTTTATCTTATGCCTGATCTACCATAGTATTTTGAAAGCATATAACTTTTATGATTTTATAGATTCACAGCTGCAGATGAAATTTACCTCAGTATGAATCATACCTCCAGTTTCACCCTCATTTTATTTAGATGAAACTGAACTTTAGACATTAGAGTTGATGCTGGAATGAGTTAAATCTTTTGGGGCTATTGGGATAGAATTAATGTATTTTTCATGAAAGAAAGACATGTATTTTGGCAGGCCAAGAATGGAATTTAGGGACTGAATATTTGTATCCCCTACTCCCAAATTCATATGTTAATGTCCTAACCCCCAATGTGATAGTATTTCAAGATGGGGCCCTTGGGAGATAATTAGTATTAGATGAGGTCATGAGGATGTGGCCCTCATGGTGTGATTAGTGCCCTTATTAAAAAAGGAAGGAAGACCAGCTCTTGCTCTCTCGTTCTCTCTTTCTCTCTCTCTCTTCCCTCCTTCCTCTCTCCCCTCTCTCTCTTCCCCCCACCTCTGATGATAGAAAATATCATCAGGGTATAAAAATACCCCTATTTTTTAGAAAGAGGTCAGAGGGGAGACCACAGAGCAGATTTGAGGGGGTGAGGATTGCAAGTGCTAAAGCTTGAACAGACTATCAAACTCCAAATTATTCATGTGATGATGCCTACTCATTTGTGAGGGAAAGAGGGAGATCCCTCCCTCCATACAAAAGATTAATTTCTAGGGTATAAAATACCCACATATAAAAATCCAAACTATGTAAGTATTAGAAATAAATACAAAATATATGACACAAATCAAAAGTTCTATAAAAGAAAATCTTGACAAGTTGAGTACATAAAAATTTTGAACTGCTATAAAAAAGACAACATTAAACATAAGCGACAAAGCAAAAGATTGCTATATATGTGTTAAAAAGGATTCATATCCAGAATATGTTTTGTTTTGTTTTTGAGACAGGCTTTCACTCTGTAGTCCAGTCTGGAGTGCAATGACGCAATCATGGCTCATTGCAGTCTCCACCTCAGTGGCTCAGGGGATCCAGTGTCAGCCTCCTGAGTAGCTAGGACCACAGGTATGCACCACCACATCTAGCCAAGATTTAAATTTTCTGTAGAGAAGGGATCTCCCTATATTGCTCAGGCTGGTCTTGAATTCCTAGGCTCAAGCAATACTCTCACCCTTGGCCTCCCAGAGTACTGGGATTACAGGTGTGAACTACTGCCCCCAGCCCCAAAATATGTTATAAAGCTCCTACAAATCAAAATAAAGGGACCAAAGAAAGTTTAGCAAAAGATATGGGCTGACCATTCACAAGAGATCATACCAAACAACAACAACACAAAATGGTGCTTACCCTTAGTAGTAATTAGGAAAATGCAAAATAAAGCAAAAAGTCAATGGCATTTTTGACCCTTTAGATTGTTACTAATAATGGCTTTCTGATAGAATCACAGATGTTGGCAATATTTGGTGCTCTTGTGCCAAACAGTCTTCTCAGTGTTTTACGTATATTAACTCATTTAATCCTCACAATAACCCTATGATTAGGTGCTATATTGTCATCCACATTTTACAGTTGAACTGAGGCACAAAATCAGAGTTAATAAGTGGCTCAAGAGTCAATGTTCTAACCATTTCATTACATTGTCTACCAACTGGTAGCAACCTTTCTGGATGATAATTTGGCTCTAACGAAAACTTTTAGATAAATACACATGCAGACACACGAACTGTCAATTCTTGAGTAATCTGCTCTCTGGAATCAGAGGACTTAGGTTGGAGTATGAATCCACCTAATTTCTATCAAATGCAAATAAGTCACTTCTCTGAGTTTCAGAATTTTTATTGTATTTATTTGTTTTTATTTTTAGAGGTTTAGGGAGTATAAGTACAGGTTTGTTATGTAGATATTTGCATAATTTTCATTTTAAAATGAAAATTCTATACAGTTGTATTGTGAAAATGAAAAGAGATTATATGTATTATAAACACTTTGCCAATCAAAAACACTTTAAGACATTCTCATCTTACTGAGTTTTTGTACATTAAGAAAGCACTGGTGTTTGAGTTTTTGAATGTATTGAATACAAATATTTCAGTGGAAAGCTAGTAGTCTTTCTTCTTCTTCTTTTTTTTTTTTTTGAGACAAAGTCTCGCTGTGTTGCCCAGGCTGGAGTATAGTGATGTGACCTTGGCTCACTGCAACCTCCACCTTCATGGTTCAAGCCATGGTTCTCCTGACTTAGCCTCCAGAGTAGCTAGGATGACAGGTGTGTGCTGCTCTGCCTGGCTAAATTCTTTTTCTTTTGTTTTTTTTGGCATTTTTAGTAGAAACAGGCTTTCACTATATTGGCCAGGCTGTTTTGAACTCCTGACCTCAAGTGATCTGCCCGCCTTGGCCTCCCAAAGTGCTGGGATTACAGTACAGGTGTAAGCCATTGTGCCTGGACAGTCTTTCTGAATTTGATGAGCCTGTAATTGAAAAAAAAAAAAAAATCAGTTTTGGAGTTGGTCATTAGCATTCTCACGACCAACTACTAGACTAAGGATTCAGTAGGCACTGGGAGTGGCAGATGACAAAGAAATAGGACTCATAGTGCTTTCCCTTCCGAGTTTACCATTTCTTTGTGATTATACAACATACAGAGAGGACAGGCAAGTGCCTAATATTAACAAAATAGTAGAGATGTTGGGGGGGGGGTTCAGTGCAAACTAAATACATACAGCCGAGTCCTTGAAAGCAGAAAGTTTCTGGTGCTCAATAAGATCTAATTTATAGTCCTGGCTTCTTCAGTTCCATAAACTAGAAATCACACTACCTACCAGGAAGGATTATTCTCAAAATCAAATTACTGTAAATAAAATGCTTAGCACACACAGTGTCTGGCTGGCATAAGAGTAAGAGCTTCTGCTCTTACTGGCTGCAAAGAGAATTCAGAAGAGTGAGCACAGTTCAGAAAATCAGACAGCAATTTAGTGAAGCGCAGTGTCAGAAAACATTTTCTAGAAGAAATATCTTTCACACAGGCCTTAAAAGAGAAAGTAGAAATGACATTTTCCAAAATATGTGCTTTTAGCATGGGAGTCTTTACATGCTGGGGCAAATTAATCTGAGAGTGTGGTAACCACACTAGCAGCCAACATTTAAAAATGAGAATAGGAATTTTGATGCTGAATATAGGAAAAGTAAGTTGCACTGTTTCAGCTATCAATTTACATCTGCATACCAGTGCATAATCTGTTATAAAATTCACCACACTTTCAAAAACAGAACGATAAGCTCTCTGATTTGAAAAAAAAAAAAATCAGTTTTCACAGAAAAAGGTGATATGGATGCTTTCTACTATTAAATTGAAGTATTTTCTATCTAGAGGTAAAGCAGCAAGCAAAGCTTCAGAGCAACTTAAATTCAAAGTTGCCTTTTAAAAAAGCTAATTTACTTTATTTTTTGGAGCAGTTTTAGGTTTACAGAAAAACTGAGGGGAAAGGACTAAATTGCCGTACACCCCCTCGATGTTCTAGTTTCCCCTATTATTATTTCTTTCATTAGTGGAACATTTGTTACAACTGATAAACTAATATTAATACATTATTTCTAATTAAGTCTGTAGTTTACATTAGTGTTAATCCTTTGTAATATACAGGCATACGGTATTTTATTCTACTTCACTTTATTGTGCTCACAGATATTGCATGTTTTACAAGTTGAAGGTTTCCGGCCACCCTGTGTCGAGCAGGTCTGTTGGCACCATTTTTCCAGTAGCATGTGCTCACTTTGTGTCTCTGTGTCAGGTTTTGGTAATTTTTCCAATATTTCAAAGCTTTTTTTTTTTTTTTGAGAGTTTCTATTATTGTAATTATTTTCACATACAGAAAACTGAACAGAATACATTTTATCCAGTTTGGTGGCAAGTTCCTTAGCCTTTGCCTTTTCCAGCTTGGCGATGTGAGCCACAGATTTGGGACCCAGGACATTGCCTTCCCCATGACGGTGACTCTCATCATATTTGTTATTGTGATTGGTACTGATAGCTTCCGCCAGCTGAGCCAAAGCTCCTTTGTCATCCAAGTTAACATGTGTGAAGACGACAGTGGTGCAGGTCTTCCTGTGGACTAAATGTCCCAGTCTTGCCTCCCCCTTCATAATGCAGACCCCCATTTTATGACACAGAGCAGGCAAGAAGATAACCAGCTCGATGGAATCCAAGTTGTTTGCAGTCACCACCAACCAGCTGAGCCTTCTTGTTCTCCACCAAGGTGGTGACGGTGTTAACTCCTACTCAAAGGACAGGTGGTCTCCTAGTGGGGACATCCGGTTTGCTAGCAGCTTTCTTCTTAGCCTGGGCCAACAGCCTCTGCTTCTTCTCTTGCTTTGTCTCTGGTAGGTACTCACGGGCCAGCTTAAGCAGTTGGATAGCTGTTTGGCGGTCCAAAGCCTGGGTAAACTCATTAATCTCAGAAAGTTATAGAGGATAACTCTTTGCCACTGCAAACGGATACAGCGGGATCATTTGACAAAGAGGGTGAGATCCCTTTTAGGATGGATGTCCCATCCAATGCCAAAATTCTTAGACTTTTTCTCAAAAGGGACTTACCACTTTCTCAGCCTCCTACTCCTTTCCAATGGCAGGTTCTGGTCCAACCTTCTTCACCTTGGCCTTTCTTTTATTTTGGCTTTTTGAGCAGTGGAAGGAGTCATTATATGTATTATAGTGATCAGTGATCTTTGCTGTTGTTATTGTAATTGTTTGGGGGTTGCCACAAACCACATCCCCATAAGATTGCAGATTCAATTGGTAAATGTGTGTTCTGACAGTTCCACTGACTGGTCATTCCCCAACATCTGTACCTCTCCTCAAACCTCCCTGTTCCCTGAGACACAACACTATTGAAATTAAGCCAACTGATAACCCTAAAATGGCTCCTAAGCATTCAAGTGAAAGAATGAGTCACATATCTCTTATTTTAAATCAGGAGCTAAAAATGCTTAAGCTTAGTGAGGAAGCATGTTGGAAGCCAAGACAGGGCAAACGCTAAGGCTCCTGCACCAAATGGTTAGCCAAGTTATGAATGCAAAGAAAAACTTCTTGAAGAAAATTAAAAGTGCTTTTCCAGTGAATACATGATTAGAAAGTGAAACAGCCTTATTGCTTCATATAAGCCTTATTGCTTATATAAAGTTTTAACGGTCTGGCTAAAAGATCAATCCGGCCATAACACTATCTTAAACCAAAGCCTAATCCAGAGCCTAATCCAAGACCCAAATTCCTGTTAATTCTATGAAGGCTGAGCGAGGTGAGAAAGCTGCAGAGGTCAAGTGAGAGGCAGGCAGAGGTTGGTTCATGAGGTTTAAGGAAAGAACCCATCTCTGTAACATAAAACTGCAAGGTGAAGCCGCAAGTGTTGATACAGAAGCTGCAGCAAGTTATCCAGATTTAGTTAAGATAATTCATGAAAGTGGCTACACTAAACAACAGATTTTCAATGTAGGTGAAGATGCTGTCTAGGACTTTCATGGCCAGAGACAAGAAGTCAATCCCTAGCTTCAAAACTTCAAAGGAAAGGCTGATTCTCTTGTTAGGGGCTAATGCAGCTGGTGGCTTTAAGTTGGAGTCAATATTCATCTACCATTTCAAAAATCCTAGGGCCCTTAAGAATTATACTAAATTGACTCTGCCTGTGTTTTATAAACAGGACAAGAAAGTCTGGATGACAGCACCTTGGTTTACAGCATGGTTTACTTAATATTTTAGCCCACTGTTAAGCCCTACTACTCAGAAAAAAGGTTCTTTACAAAATACCACTGCTCATTGATAATGCGTCTCATCACCCAAAAGCACTGGTGAAGATATACAAGAAGACTAATATTTTTATGCCTGTTAACACAAGATTCATTCTGAAGCCCTGGATCAAGGAATAATTTTGACTTCTAAGTCTTATTATTTAAGTTCTACTGTGGCTAACATACTATTGAAAAGCATTACATGGTATGGAGAAATCTTTCTTGAAAGGAAAAGTCGTTGTGGCAAACTTCATTGTTGTCTTATTTTAAGAAATTGCCACAGCCACCCCAACCTTCAGCAGCCACCAGTGTGACCAGTTGGCAGCCCTCAACACCAAGGCAAGACCATCCACCAGCAAAAGTATTATAACATACTGAAGGGTCAGAGGATTGTTGGCATTTTTTAGCAATATAATTTTATTTATTTATTTATTTATTTACTGTTTTTGTTTTGCAGATGAAGCCTTGCTATGTCGCCCAGGCTGGTGCAGCGGCTATTCACAGGCACACTGCATCCTTGAACTTCTTGATTTCAAGCAATTTTCTGGAGAAGCTGGGATTACAGGTATGTACCACTGTGCCCAGCAATAAAATATTTTTATATTAAGGTATATACTTTTTTTTTTAGACATAATGCTATTACACACTTAGTAGACAATAGTATAGTGTAAAAATAACCTTTTTTTAAGAGACCAAATCACTTTGTTGACTTCGAACTCCTAGGTTCAAGTGATCCCCCTGCCTCAGCCTCCCGAGTAGGAGTGGGAGTACACACACATCCCACTGCACCCAGATAAACATAACACTTATTCATTCATTCATTCATTGATTTACTGTCACCCAGGCTGGAGTGGTGTGATCAGGGATCACTGCAGCCTCAAAGTCCCGGGCTCAAGTGGTTCTCCCTCTTCAGTGCCCCCTTCAGCCATCCTTCTGTAGGTGGGACTGCAGGTGTGTGTCACCACGCCCTGCTAATTTTTTGTTGTTGTTGTTTTGTTTTTGTTTGTAGAGATGGGTTTTTGCCTTGTTGCCCAGCAGGCTGGTCTCAAACTCCTAGGCTCAAGTAATCTACCTGCCTTGTCCTCCCTGGGTGCTGAGATTACAGGCGTGAGCCACTGCACCTTGCCAAACAGGTTTTGTTTTTGTTTTTGTTTTTGTGACCGAGTCTCGCTCTTGTTGCCTAGGCTGGAGTGCAATGGCATGATCTCGTCTCATTGCAACCTCCACCCACCTGGTTCAAGTGATTCTCCTGCCTCAGTCTCCCAAGTAGCTGAGATTACAGGCACCCACCACCACCCCCAGTTAATTTTTTGTATATTTTAGTAGAGACAGGGTTTTACCATGTTGGCCAGGCTGGTCTTGAACTCCTGGACTCAAGTGATCCACCTGCCTCTGCCTCCCAAAGTTCTGGGATTACAAGTGTGAGCCACCATGCCAGGCTCAAACATAACTTTTATATGCATTAGAAAACCAAAATATTTGTGTGATTCACTTTATTACAATATTTACCTTATTGTAGTGTTCTAGAACTAAACCGACAATATCTCTGAGGTAAGCCTGTACCTTGTATGGATTTTGACAAATGTCCAATTACATATATCCACATTATAGTGTGTGAAAGGAAAATCAATCTTGGAGGCTGAAAATTAATAAGCTAGAGGGAAAAGGCAAGCTGGGAACTGCTTAGGGCAAAGCTGCCTCTCATTCTATTCAATGTTACCCTTCTCTGCTCACTGAGATAAATGCATATCTGATCTCCTCCTTTGGAGAGGCTAATCAGAAACTCAGAAGAATGTAACCAGTTGTCTCTTATCTACCTATGACCTGAAAGTCTCCTCCTGCCTTTGAGTTGTCCCACCTTTGCTTCAAGCTGTCCCACCTTTCCCAGACAAGTTCACCTTGCATATGCTGATTGATGTCTCATGTCTCCTAAAATATATAAAACCAGATTGTGCTCTGACCACCTTGGGTACATGTATGTCCTCAGGAACTCCTGAGACTGTGTCAAAGGTGCACATCCTCAACCTTGGGAAAATAAACTTTCTAAATTTACTAAGACTTGTCTCAGATATTCAGGGTTCAGAGTGTCATACAGTACAGTTCTACTGCCCTAAAAATCCCCTACACTCCATCTTTTTATCCCTCCCTTCTTTTCCATGAACCCCTGTCAACCACTCATCTTTTTAAATGGTCTATAGTTTTGCCTTTTCCAGAAAGTTACATTTTTAAAAGCAAAATATTTGTGAATCACATCTTTGCTGAGAAACCTATGTAGCCAGCTACCACAAACAATCAAACAATGCTGAAATACAGGAAAATCATTTTATAAATAGTGAAAGGTAGATGTCATTTAATGTCAACATCATCACAAACAGCAATAAATGAAACTACTAATGTAGAGAGTATTGAATGAAATTACTCATGTGCAGAAAACAAAGCAAATGTTAACATCTGTGTGGCACATATACGATAGAGAAAGACTTGACAATTTCATTTTGCTATCACACAAATCTTTGCCATTAGTGGAGAGATTTTCATTTTGTAGTGGAAAGTGCCTTTCAATACCTTTGTGATGCACGAGGTTTACCAGTGGAATAGAATAGGTTTACCTGTGCAGAACAGACATAGTTTCTCATTTGAAATCACAGCCACACTCATAATTTTTTCCATTCTCAATACCTTGGAGGAATGGAAATGGAAATGAAAATAGGAGGACAGAAAAAAAGACAATTGAAACTGCCAATCAGATTTCAAAAGGAACCAAATAGAGGTTTAGAAATGTAGATATAATAATTAATATTAAAAACCAGTATATGGATTAAATACTAAATTTTACATAGTTGAAGAAAGAAGGATAAACCTAGAAAATAGATCTAGAAGAATAACATAAAATATAGCACAAAAAGACAAAGAGATGAAGTATAGTTAAAGAGATCTTAAGAGATGTGAAGAGTAGAGTAAGAAGACCTTGTGTATGTTTCATTCAAGGGGCCAGAATGATTACAGAGAATGAGATAGTTGTGGATTGATTTTTATCTTGCTTATGATCTTTTGGCTTTCTGAATATAAACATTGTATGTCTTGTAATAATTCATGAAAATTATAATCTATTATCTTTTCAAATATTGCCTTTGTTGGTAGTAATGCTTTCCAGTGTTTATTTGTTGGAAATGTTTCTTCTTTCTTCTTTTCCCTTTCCCTTGAAAGACAGTTTCACTGAAATATAGAATTTGACATATCATTTGACATATCAACATTTGACAGTTGATATGGTTTGACTGTTTCCCCACTCAAATCTCATCTTAATAGCTCCCATAGTCCCCACATGTCATAGGAGGGACCCAGTGGGAGGTAACTGAATTATGGGGGCAGGTTTTTTTCCATACTGTTCTTGTGATAGTGAATAAGTTTCACAAGATCTGATGGTTTTATAAAGGGCAGTTCCCTGCACACACTGTCTTGCCCCACCATGTAAAACACATCTCCTTCATCTTTCACCATGACTGTGAGGCCTCCCCAGCCATGTGGAACTGTGAGTCCATTAAAGCTCTGCTGTTGGTTTGTTGTTGTTGTTGTTGTAAATTATCCAGTCTCAGGTATTTTTTCTTGCAGTATGAAAATGGATTAATACAGCTGGGCACGGTAGCTCACACCTGTAATCCCAGCACTTTGGGAGGCCGAGGTGGGTGGATCACCTGAGGTCAGGAGTTCGAGACCAGCCTGACCAAAATGCTGAAACCCCATCTCTACTAAAAATACAAAAAATAGCCGGGCATGGTGGCACAAACCTGTAGTCCCAACTATTCAGGAGACTGAGGCAGGAGAATCGCTTGAACCCTGGAGGCAGAGGTTGCAATGAGCCAAGATTGTGCCGCTGCACTCCAGACTGGTGACAGAGCAAGACTCCATCTCAAAAAA
>NW_016107792.1:935864-985353 GCF_001604975.1 Cebus imitator
AGGCTGGAGTGCAGTAGCACGATCTCGGCTCCCTGAAACCTCTGCCTCCTGGGCTCAAGCAATTCTTGTGCCTCAGCCTTCTGAGTAGCTAGGACTACCAGCACATGACACCATGCCCAGCTAATTTTTTGTATTTTTAGTAGAGATAGGGTTTCACCATGTTGGCCAAGCTGGTCTCAAACTCCTGACCTCAGGTGATTCACTCACCTCAGCCTCCCAAAGTGCTGGGATTACAGGTGTGAGCCACCACACCTGGCCTGATTAATATAATTGATAACTTCTAATAGAGAAGATAAAGGGCACAACTTAAAAAAATTAAGAATTAATAAATTAACAAAAAACATATAGCAGATATTTTTTAAATATTGTAAAAAACTTTATGGTGTAAAATTTGAAATAATGAAATATAGGTAAGACAGATTAATCTCTAGAAAAATATAAGTTACCAATCTAAAATAGAACTCTATACAATTATGGCAAGTAATAGAACATCTATATGGCAATGTGGCAGTAAAAAAAATCAGATCACTAGATTGAAATAGTCCCATAAAGAAAACTTTAGGCTGAAACAGTTTTATGAATTCTACCAATCATTTAAGGAACATATAATTTTGATTTATAAACACATATTTTCAGACAGTATAAAAAGGAGGAACACTCCCCAACTTTTTAAATAAAATTGTTATGAGCTTGATAGCAAATTCAGATAAGAGTACCAGAAAAAAAAAAAGAATTTATAGGCTGAATCTTCCTTCTGACTAAAGAATAACTCCTAAATGAGATAGCAAACTAAGCCCTATGATATGTAATTAAGGATGATATATCAAGTTAAAGTCAGTTTTATTACAAGAATAGTTTTGTTTGTTTAGAATATCTATAGGAAATGTTACTATTATCATTACAGATGCAGAGAAAGCATTTTATACATTTAGCAACCATTCTTGAGAAAAGCTTTCCATGAAATATAAAGAAACTTCCCTTAATTTTGTAAAATATATCTTCACACACACACACACAAAATACGGCAAGTGTCATACTCAATAGTGATACATTGGAAGTATTTCTTTTAAAGTGAGAAATAAGAACAGATACCCATGAATGACATTTCTTTTCAACATTGTTCTGAAGGTCCCAGCCACTGTAATCAGAACATAAAAAGAAAGGAAATGGGCCAGGTGTGAAGGCTCACACCTGTAATCCCAGCACTTTGGGAGGCTGAGGCAGGTGGATCACAAGGTCAAGAGATCGAGACCATCCTGGACAACATAGTGAAACCCTGTCTCTACTAAAAAATACAAAAATTAGCCGGGTGTGGTGGCACATGTCTGTAGTCCCAGCTACTTGGGAGGCTGAGGCAAGAGAATCACTGGAACCTGGGAGGCAGAGGTTGCAGTGAGCCAAGATCATGCCACTATACTCCAGCTTGGCAACAGAGCAAGACTCTATCTCAACAAAACAAAAAAGAAAGAAAGAAAGAAAGAAAGAAAATGTACCAAGATTGTAAAGAAATAAATAAAACTGTCATTACTTGGAGCTGATTATTGATATTGAAAACATAAGGTAATATTTAGACAAAGTATTGAAATTAACAAGATTGTCAGCTGGAAATAATTGTTAGTCAATTACCTCTCTACATGCTGGCAACATGTATGATAAAACAGATAAAAATTTTTATTGAAAAGAAAGAAATATGTGACCTCAAAGAAATATTCACATTTTATGGACATTTATCTGTGACAGAGATGGTCCAGGAGCTAAGTGAAGAATGGAGAAACTTTCCTATAAATGGCTTTAGAAAAGCTGTGAATAAGAAGAAAACATTAAAAAAACATGAAATTGGACCCCTATTTCACATTACACTAAAAAATAGTAAATCCAGATGGATTAAATATCTAAATATAAAAGGCAAAAATATGAACATTTTAGGTGATAATATAAGAGATAGTATTCATGATATCAAATAGGGAAGGTTTTTAAAATAAGACTCTAAAAAGTAGTAATCATAAAGGAAAATGTTGATAAATTAAGCAACATTACAATTATGAACTTCTGTTCATCAAAACGTACCATCAATTAATCTTTCTTTATCTCAAAATGTTTAAAGTTTTGCTGAGATTTAAAAAACCTACAATATCAAGCATGAAGATAAGCAAAACCGGAGAGACTCTGTCTCAAAAAAAAAAAAAAAAAAAAAAAAAAAAAAAAACCCTGGAGAAAGTTGTTTACATAAAACTGATAATGGATTAGAAGGCAGAAAACATATTCCTACAAATTACATAGAAAAATCCAGAAAATTATTCATAGAAAAATGATTAAAAGATATGAATAAGGCTTAAATAACCTCTATCTGGAAACATCTTAAATATTAATTGAGAGTCAAATAAATAAAGTATGGCACACTAGGCTGTTGGAGAGAAATTTTTAAAAATGAACTACAGCCTTAGGTATGAGTAAAAGTTTCAAAAAATGATGTTAATTTAAAAAAATAGAATGCTATGGTAAAATACACTCAGTTTTTGTCAGTAAATCTTCTTATTTTGTTGTTTTTAATTGCCTCATGGACTTTATGTTGTACAGAAGTTAACATGTTTATGTAGTACAGAAGTTAAGATGTTTATGTACTTGAATTTACCACTCTTTTTTCTTTATTTTCTCTAAGCATTTCCCCCCATACTTCAAATTGTTGAGTCTGAAATAAATGGCTATTCCTTTTCTTGATTTAATTATAGAACCACTGCACATGATTCTTTGAAAATTTGTGTATATTGCCTAGAAAAATGTCATGTACATAAGACGCTGAATAAGTATTACTGAAAAACACTTTCAAATTCATATTCGTTTTACTCCTTTCCATCTGAGGTTGTCTAAATATTTTTTAAACTCAAAACTTAAAATTATATATTTTTTGGCACCTCTCACTAGTGAATAGAGCTAATGCAGAATTAAGTTTTAATCATAAAATATTCTATATAATTTTTACTATATCATTAACAGGTTTCAAGCATTAAAAACAAGTCACTGGTAGAGTAGTAGTTGCTTCCTGAAGAGCTGAGAGATAACAACAGACATTTGAACCTCCGTATTTAAAAAAAAAAAAAAAAGACTCTTTTGTTCAGCCCAGAAGCTCTAAAATTTCCAGGCACCAATCAAAAGGGATGTTTTCCATCCCTGAGTGACACCTGAATGCATGTCATTCATAACAAAAGGAGAGCTTCAATGTGTTCAGGCAGGAGATTAAACAGACTTTTCAGAAATGAACAGAAGTGCCTACAATTTCGAGCTCAATTAATTTAATCAGTTACCAGAAGTCTGCTTTCTTTCTTGTTTTCCATTTTAAGCCATATTCTGCAACAGTTTTGACAAGAATAAAGTCAGCCATTTTTTCTGTAGCCTTGACTATATGTTTTAATTCCTATATTTACTCTTATAAAAATCCATAGTTTGATATTTTCACTTGCATAAGAAGTTAGTGATATTATTTCTTAGAGTTTTGCTGTTAAATGAATATGCTAAATGCATGTAGTTCTAAGAAATATCTTCCTGGCAATAAGACTTAGAAGTAAAACTATAAGGGAACCGTGCAAAAGAGCGTGTAACTGAGAACTAAATGATGAAAGACATTTTCCAAATTGTTGTAGGAAATCGGTATAGAATGGAATGAGGAAGTGGAATTATGATTTCTAAGCTGATGCTCTACAAAATGTTTTTCAATTCAAGAGGATGTCATAGAAAGAATCGAACTGTCTATGTAAAGGGATAGTTAAGAGTTGCACACATAGATACAAGGGAAAACTTCAACCTGAAGTATAACCATGAAGTACAAAGCATGCTACTTTCTGTGTGATTGAAGGAGGAAGAGGAAAACTGGCTAGGGACTATAGAAAGGTGTTAAGGTGAATCATGGGTGCTTGGTAGACAGAACTGGAGAGACTGACAGGAAACAATAATTACTCAAAGGCTTGAGGTCAAAACCAAAATGAGAATCTGAACTGTCTGACCCAAATTGGATAATACCTAGGGAAAAAAATCTGATTATGTCATACCCGGGCCTAAACTTCTTTTATAATTCATCAGTATTTTAAGATAAAGTCCAAACCTCTTAACAAAGTTCTATCTGGCCCTCCATGTTACAGACACAAGTTTTCTTACCATATGTATTCATCTTCTAACTCTAAGGAAACCTGCACTCCAGCCACTCCAAACTTGCCCCATGCCTTGTCTATGCTATGTTCTTTTACTCCTTAATTTCTGTCTTGCATTGTTTGTACTGCGTGTTTGCTCCTACTCAGTTAACCATCTTACAGACTTCTATTTATCAAATCCAACTTTAATGACTCCACTGGAGAGGTTTTTGCTATTCTGCTAGGTGGGGCATTTCCTCTTCCATGATTCTGTGCCATTGTTCATTCTGATAGTAATTACTTACTTATGGGTTCCCTTCTCTCTCTACTTGGAGCTACTCAAGCTCAAAGATGATACCCAATTCACATTTATATTTGTGTGTGGTTTCAAGTCAAATTATAGAAAGATCTCTGTATTTACAGTCATAATACTTCACTTTAAAAACTAAGGATCTGAGAAATTGGATTAATCCTTGAGAAGCTATATTTATCATTTGGATTCTCCAGAAGTAAGTCTCAAAGGCAGGCCTTCATGTCTTCTGCTAGTCTAGTGGTACATGCCTCCTCAATATAAGAATCTAATTTGATGTGATGCCATCAGTAAAATTTGGTAGTGACATTGTAATTTATGATTTATTCTTAAGACTCTCTATTGATCTTCAGCTTTATAAGTTATTATCTCTTCCAATATTGTAATGTGTAAATTATTTGAGGATATTTAATTATGCTATAAAAGATAAGAGAACAAGTGGTATGAGTGAAACTCATAAAAAGCATAAAGTATGCATAGTAATTAAACTATGAGCTTATGCTTTATAGGTGAAGCTCACAGAATGTGTTAAGTATAGATAATGAGTAAACAAGTGGCATGTAAAGACAGGAAAAATCATAACGTAAAAATATCAAGAGTAAATTAGTAATCTCTAAGACTTGCCAAAGACAGTTAATAAAAATATGGTGGGAAAATGTTACTTAAAGATAGAAAGACATGTAAAGACCAATTCATGATCATGGTATAGCTGGGTCATGAGAACATATGATCCTGTTCTGGCCCCACATGCTCTTAACCCAAGAAACACAAATAAATCTCGGAGTGGCTCAGCAGGCTAATAGGCCTGGTGTACTTGCCTCTGCATTTTTTTTTTTTTTTTTTTTTTTTTTTTTTTTTGGTTTTTTTTTTTTTTTTTTTTTTTTTGAGATGGAGTTTCTCTCTTGTTACCCAGGCTGGAGTACAATCGTGCAATCTCCGCTCATCGCAACATCCGCCTCCTGGGTTCAGGCAATTCTCCTGCCTCAGCCTCCTGAGTAGCTGGGACTACAGGCACGCGCCACCATACCCAGCTAATTTTTTGTATTTTTAGTAGAGACGAGGTTTCACCAGGATGGTCTCGATCTCTTGACCTCGTGATCCACCTGCCTTGGCCTCCCAAAGTGCTGTGATTACAGGCGTGAGCCACCATGCTCGGCCTGCATTTTCTAATAGAGCAAGTGTGTATTGGCCCTGGACTTCTTCCACTGGTGGGCCACTTAAGTCTGAACTATGATTCTCATAATCATGTCAAAAGCTGGGAAAGGACATATGAACGCTGCATAAGGGATTCAGGTAGTGTGATACCCCCACTTATAACCTGTTCTAAGTGTGTGGACCCACCCCATCTCTTTTCCCTGGTTTCTTCACACAGTATGATTTAATAAACTGTAATGTGAGCATCTTAATTTTGTCTGTGAACCTTTCTGTTCCATGACCTCTGGGTTATCTTGCCTGGTAGTATACTTTCAAGGATATCACTGCATCAAAGTAATTCTCTATGTGACAAGTAGAACATTAGGTTCTATTGAAACATTTGGATTCATATAACTCATATGAAATGACTAAATGAAAGAATAAATGACACAAACCAAGAAGATAAACTTTTCAATCAAGAACAAAAATTTATGCTAGCTAAATAATTGTAAAACATTTTTTTAAATTCTCTGTCATTAAGGAAATAATTAATCAGTTTAAAACTGAGAGCTATAGGTCCTGCTGCAAACATTCAAGAGAGGTGATAGAATGGAGTTGGTGAACTCCTAACCTGGGAGGCTGAATATGAACTCCAACCTGGCTTCTGTAGATTCCTGGATGGGTAACTTAATCAGATTGCTTAACTTTACTGAGCCTCTGTTTCTCATTTGACAAATGGGGGCAAAAAACCTGTCAGGATATTTTACAGATATGATTAAGATTTTTAATCAGTTGGCTTTAAGTAAAAAAGATTGCCCTTGATAATGTATGTTGGCTTCATCCAATCCATTGAAGGCCTTAAGAGCAAAAAACAAGATTTCCCTGAGAAGAAGTAATTCTGCCTGAGTTTCTAGCCTGTAGGCTTGCCCTGCAAACTTCAGACTTGCCAGCCCCAACAATCACACGAGCCGATTTTATAAGTATATATATATGGATTATGAATACATATACATATATATTCCATCTTTTATATATGTACATATATATATGCATTATTGTTTCTATCTCCCTGGAGAACCCTGACTGATATACCTTCCTGTCTCTATTTCAAATTACTATGAAAGTTATTCGAAAACTGAAAAATGCTATGCCAACTTAAGCTATATCTTCCCAAAGGTATCTCAAGTATTTAATTTGAATTGATGAATGTAAATATATCTATTTTATAATTTTATAAAATTCTTCTTATAAAAGCACTGTGTAAATAATACAGTGCATAGAAATGCCAGTTTTCAAAAGGGACAATAGTGAGGAAAAGTTGAATGGTGTTTATAAACATTTGCTTTTAATTACTTTATGAATCCTAATTTTACAACAAAGTTGAAAGAGAACAATGCTAACCTCTATTTCTCGTTCTCATTCAATATAATTAGAATACATTGTTTATTTTGATTTTAGAAAAATGCCTCTTTTGTCAACCCTTTCAGTAAAGGTGAAATTTTACAGGATTCATTTATTCTAAAGATACACAGAACCTTACCCTGCATTACCAGAATCTATCATTTTAGTCTTTCATTTGTGGTTCACTATAAAACCTTCCATTTTGGTTAGTCTAGCCCAGACAAGCAGTCATTGTTCTGTCTCAGTGAGTACATCCTCACATAAAAGGTCAGCTATGGATTCCACTGTTTGTTCTACTGAGTTTACAATGAGCAAATTACTGAAATCTCCTATACCCTCAGTTAGCAATCTAGTTGATCAGCCTTTCAGGATTGTTAACCAAGCAAATTATTGTTGCAACATACCTCCCCTATCATCACTCCTCTACTTTCCACAAGCCTCGTACCAGAATTAGCCTTATTACTTTAGAGACATAGCTCAGTTTGATTTACTGCAATCCTTATTTATAAAACTTGGCTCAATGGCTTCAGCTTTACCCCCCAAATTAAACTTACCTTCAAATGGTGAAGTTTTGACCAATAGTAAACATTTTAAAATGTAATGTCAATTTTGAAGACTATTATTCAAACAGTTTTTGAAAATTATTTGTAGCAGTGACCTCAACAGATCAAGTAATTGAGCCTGATGATATACAGTGATGATGTGAAAGAGAATAATGTATATTTGAATGTTTATGTTTTGATTGGGTTGTTGAAGAAAAATCCATTATTCACTAATTTTAATTTAACTATAAAATTCATAATCTTTTTTAAGTCTTTGTACCATCAGTACCTAGCATAGTGCTTGGTATATGAACTGTGTTTATGGTCTACAGATAAATACTGCAAGGATAAATATGCCTCTTATTTTCTGATTTATTGGGGGTGGTAAATACAACATTTGGCCTATGACGATTACCTGATATAAATTTCTAAACTAAAAATTAGCTGCCCAAATCTTTAAAAGGGAAAAAACTTGCTTTTGATTTCAAAGTGAAAAAAGGCAAATTTTGAGCAAAAGCTAAGCAAGGACACCTACATGTCTCTTTGATCTGTTGTCCTTCGCATATACCTCTTGGTTTAAAAAACAATACAGGAAAGAAAAAGAGATGATCAGGAAGAGAGGGAGGGAGTGCCAGAGAAGTGAGAAGCGTATTTACTTCTGTTTATCCTACCATTACGTTGAGAGAATGCTCCTGTTGTCTGTGTACCAAAGCAATTTCCCCCACCCACATAGAAAACCTTGGTGATTCTTCAATCATGGCTAAATGCCAACCTTTCCATATTACTTGGAAGAAACTTCAAGATGGTTTCCCTAAAGAAACTCATTGTGTAAATCCAGATGATAAGGGTAGTGAGATTGTTGGGACTTCTCTTTCATCAATGAAGTTCCTTTATTAGCTTATAAAACTTTATCTGTTCAACTGCATGTTTTACACAGAACAGACCCTGCCATAGTGAGTGCCATAAGTGGGGGTAGATAGTGATATTTTTTATTCTCAACATATTGGAATGTTGACTTTTCCAAATTCCTCATGCAGCGTGATAATAGGACTTTAAAATCTCATATTGCAGCCCACTTTGGCAACTCTTCTAGAAGCTGTCAGGCCAGTACTCCACTGATAGAGTGATTTCATCAAACAAGGTGGGGCCTTATAAAACATTACATCATCTGTACACATTGAGCCAAGGAAAGATCTTCTCATATGGTACCTCCAGAGTAGGTTGTCCAGGGAACATTTCAATGACTCAAAGCCATAATGATTCTACCCTTACTTGAGAAAGTATTTTGTGAACTATTCGTCTTGCTCTTAAGAAATACAGACATATTGAATTTTGAGCTGCACAAGACACTTGAGATCATCAAATTCAACCCCTTTGCTTTTGCAACTAATCCAAGATGTAGTTGGTGGAAGAACTGAAACTAAAACCCAGGTCTCCGGCTCTTTCTACTACCTGACACTGATTGTTAATTATTTAACATTAAAAAACGACTTTTATTTAAGAACACTCTTTCCTCCTCCATCTGTAATACAACAAAGGATGTGCTTTCCAAACAATTGTTCTCATGCCAGAAAGTCCTTCAGTTTATATTTCGTTTTTGATATTATAGTATGTATCCATTTTTTTAAATATGTAAAAGAAAAGTTTGGCAAAAATTTATTGTACTTAAGTTTTTAAAAATCCTACAAAGTGAAATTAATTTCACTCAATGAAATGTCAGTTACTTGTTTTGGGAATATAGCTTAAGACCCCTATTATAAAGACATAGCATAAAATGTATGGACACTAAGAAATGCCTACATGTTTTTAAATTGTCACGGGTAACTTTTTTATTACAGCGTAAACTAACAATCATCTTCTTCCACTAAGTGTGGTATATATAATTTTGTTTCTCATAAGCAGTTTGTGCAATGTTAGCCATCAAATGAGTTCCATCTTATTTCTTTGGATTGTTCATATAAAGTCCAGTATTTTCCCCAAAATGACTTTTTTAGAATTTTCTAGGGCTCTCCACTTATGAACAGTATCTTATTCGTTTATCGCAAGAGACAAGCAAAATCTCCCTGGATAAAGTTTCCAGGGAATTGATTATCTTCTTTGTGCATAGCCACTATCAGGCAAGTCCTCCTCTTGGAATAGTATTGAAACTCAGTCTAGCTCATCCCCCTGTAACCTAGAATGACAACTATAGGTTTGGAGTCACAGTACACCTGCGTTTAAATGCTGACTCTGCTGCTTAAGGGCTCATCAACTTTGGCAAGTGAGGGAAACTCATAGCAGCTCATTGGTTCAGAGAATAGCACCCACTTTTCAAGGGTGTTGGAATGATTACATAAAATAGTATGTGTACACTGCTCCCAGAAAATGCCTAAAATAGAGTAAGTTCTGAATAAATGGCATTACTTATATTATTTCCCTTCAAACAGCATGTTACTCCTGCCTTCCAATTTCTCAGGTACTGGCAGATTCTCACATTTCAAATGACCAAAATAATGCTGACAATTAGGTGGTTATATTTTCTCCGCGTTACTTTCTAAGCTAATTTACCTTCTTTTTTAATTTTTGCAAATGACCCTTAGTTAATCACATTTGTGGCATGTGTTCATTATGGTAAGAATTTTTCAGCCTATTTTTCCCATTGCAGAAGACCAGAATCCTTAATTATGTATTATTTCTTTAACCATGTAGACAGGAGTTTCAGAGCTCCTTAAGGCGAATTAAACCTACTACCATCCTTGCAGCAGAGCTTCCTTATTTTAGACTGCTGAAATGAGGGCTAAGCATTTTATCACAGAGCAAATAACTGGCAAATCTGGATGTGGAAGCCAACAAGCTAGAATACCAGCTCTTTGTGACACTGAAAGAACACTTCCATTGATTGAGTTTCTCTTCTTTGGGGTTTCAACAATACCTTAGTGAAAATTTGACCAGAGATGAGAGCACCTTCCTGTACTGAGATATGATGTATCTGCACACTCACAGACAATTCTCTATTGACTTTACTGTAGAAAAGGGAAGCCTGGCGTGCCTCTTAAGAAGGGCAAGTCAACCTAATCAACAACTACACTAACTCCTAGCTTTCCTACAGAAACAGCACTGTGCCCACGTTGCTTAACCATTTCATATTTATGGTGTTGGCTGCCTGCTCAGAAATAAAGTAGGTAATAATTATCCAACTTAATTTAGCTTTATTAGATAACCTGATTTTGCCTATTTTCCCACATCATTAGAATAAGTTATCTGGCTCAAGGTTCAATATATTACTTCTTGTCATATGAATAAAAATGTCTCCATATTCTTCAGTACATAGTGACTTATTATTTTTGTTTCCTCATGGAGGCTGAGAGGGAAATTAAATATATCCTTTGATTAATAAATGATTTTGTCTTTTACTTTAGTGATACAGTTTTGTGTGAAAGCACAGAATGAGTTCTCCCTTATAAATCAATCATTAAAATTAAACATGTAATGTTTTAAAGTTCTATTTTTTTTTTTTTTTGAGACAGCGTCTCACTTTGTCACCCACGCTGGAGCGCAATGGCATGATCACAGCCTGCTGCAGCTGCCTCCTAGGCTGAAGGGATCCTCCTGCTTCAGCCTCCCATGTAGCTGGGACCACAGGTGTGCACCACCATGCCCATCTAATTTTCCTAGTTTTTGTAGCGATGAGGTCTCACTTTGTTGCTCAGGCCAGTGTTGAAGCAATCTTCCCACTTAGGCCTCCGAAAATGCTGGGATTATAGGCATGACCCATGGCACCTGGCCAATGTAATGTTTTAATATTTGAAAGTTATTAATCAGAGTGATAGAAATATTTAAATAAGGAAAAATTCTCATCTACCAAGTTTAACATATACATCTTATGCATTATTCTATACTGCTTATGAGTGTGTGTGTGTGTGTGTGTGTGTGTGTGTGTAAAATACACTGTTGAGGTAAATTTTGGATTAAGGCAAAATTTAATCCTATGATACAGATTACTTATGAAGATATCATACCTATGAGAGTTTACATACCATTATCTTGGCACTTTGAATTTGAGCTCTTCAATAATTAAAAATATTTTTGTTACTGGTATAAATTCAGTTGTTAAGTATTTTTAAAAGGGAAGAGATGGTGCTGCTTGCTATTATTATTTATCTCAATCTTCAGCTTGCTTGTCTTACAAAATCAAACACTATACTATGTTTCTCTTCAGTCTTGGAATAAAAAGAAGAATTTAATCTAAAAATAACATAATTCATGCTTAGTGGTTTGGAGGTTCTGAATTACCCATTCTAATATATAATCAATTTTATTTCACTGTATAGGTGTATGTTTAATGACAAACCTGTAGAATTTCTATGATTATTTGTTCCTTGGGATGAAAGTCAATTTTGATTACACCATAAACATTTTTTGGTTATTCAAAAATATTGAGATGAGAAAAAAGAACAAGTTGAAATAGTGCTCTGTACAGCTCATACTTGCTCTCGTTTAATGCTAACCAACTGTGAAAACAGCACCAAAGAGCATGGTTTTCTAGCTCACAAACCAGACACAGAAATGTTCCCCAGCTTAATACAAATACATGCATTCAGAAAAGGAAATTGCTGTGTCAGTTGTTGATATTTCCCAGTCAGATTGTTTCCTGCTTTGGAAATCACTGTGCCCAGTCAATCAGGCCTGAGATGGGTCTGTTCAGCCTTTGCAGGGGAATTGGCCAGCTCAGAGTGAAAATACTTTCCAAATATTTAGGTGCGATTAAAGCTCAGTTTGTAAGACATTCTAGTTACCTAAATAGAAAACATTTTTGCTCTTTTCCTTCACATAAAGATGTTTATTTGTATATGTTGTAATTTTTTAATTTTTTCATGCTTTTCACAGCAATAGTACATTGAATTTAAATTTCCATTTACCGTTTCAATCATATCAACTCCTTTCTAATAAGGTGAGATGTTATTTTATAGTCACAGGATATTCCTAGTTACTTTCATTAGTAGAAGCCCCAGGTTTTGGAAATCACATTTTATCCAGTAGCTTCATTTTTCCCAATCACATTTTCTATGTAACCTGCTATTAATAAACTAATCAATCTAAATTTTATCGATTGCTCCAGTGTTTATTACATTAATTGCTTTGTATAGCCAACACTCTAACCTCCCTTCCTCTGGCAAATGCACTGTGCATTTTTTTTTTTTTTTTTTTTGGAATTTTGTAGACCTCTTCTTCTGACCACCTGTTTCTAGCAGGAGCTGCTAATTTACTGCCCAACCACCTTCAGTCTCAGTGATTCGGCCAAAAGAGGCTAAAAGAGTCATTTCCCAAGATTTTGTAATTTAAGACGGGAAGGAACCACATAAGAGGAGGTATTTGTTTACTGGTGGTATTTACTAATTTGGAAATTGTATGTCGACAATTAGTAGCTTTTGTTTTGTTTTGTTTTGTTTTGTTTTTAAGAGATAGAGCCTTGCTCTATCACTTTGACTGAAGCACAGTGGCGGGATCATAGTTCACTGCAACCTTGAACTCCTGAGCTCAAGTGATCCTCCTGCCTCAGCCTCCCAAGTAGCTAGGACTACCAGGTCAGTGCCACCATGCCTGGCTAATTTTTATATTTTTCTTTTGTAGAGATGTGGTCTCGCTGTGCTGCCCAGGCTGCTCTTGAATTTCTGGCCTCAAGTGATCCTTCTGTGTTGGCCTCTTAAAGCATTGGATTAGGGGCATGAGCTACCATGCCTGGCCTATTTAGTGTTTTTATGAATTGATTTAAAAATTTCTCCTTACATAATATACAATGTAACCTATTGTTACATATGCATCTTATATATAATATGGAATTTAACATTTTTAGGTAATCCAACATGATTTATGCCTTTGCTGCTAAGTTTATAAAATGTCTTTGTTCCAGAGTTTGATTAGCATTCTCAGTATGTCACAAATATTCTCTCACAGTTTTATTCACTCACTTTTGCCCAAGTACCAAGCAGTAGATCATTCAACTCCACAATGTTAGAAAACGGCAATTGTTGTGTGCATTAATTCTGGAAAGGAGCCATTTTTAATGAGTAGAATTCAGTGAGAAGGAGATAATTTATTTGTGGCAGTGTTTTAAGTCTCAAGACCACCTCCTGAGAAGTGGGTGGAGACAGGAATATTCCTTTCAACAATTTAAAAAAGAAAAGTACATTTGTGCACCTGTCACACAGCTGTAGTGACAGTTTAACAAAGCATGCAGGAACTGTGCTCAGCAATTACTTGCTGTACATGCGGTGTAAATGCTTTGCTGCTTCAAAAATTCCTCTGCAAAGCATCCGGCCTAACAACATCTTCAGTGAGCTTTTTAGTGAGAGACTCGATATTGCCTGTCATCTTTTTAAATTTGTGTAAGGTAATAAAAAGTAGCTGATTTCTAAAGGCAGAAAAACTCATAAAATCTCACAGAATGATAATTGTCAAAAGGATAATTTTTTTAAAGTGGTGTGTCTTATACTGGAATGTTACTCAGCATTGCAAACAAAGCACACATACATATAAACATGCATACCCCTCATAACCACAGTGGTGAGCAAACGTATTAAGATGGGAAAGAAAACTATTAGTATATGTTCATTATATTATATATAGTTAAGAAACAGGGGTTATAGGGTGTCCCCTCCCAGATCTCAGTTTGAATTGTAGTTCCCATAATTCCCTCCTGTCATGGGAGGGATGCGATGGGAGGCAACTGAATCATGGGCGCAGGTTTTTCCCCCTCTTGCCTGCTGCCATGTAAGATGTGCCTTTGCTTTCCTTTTGCCTTCTTCCTTTTGTCATGATTGTGAGGTCTCCCCAGCCATGTGGAACTGTGAGTCCATTAAATCTCTTTCCTTTATAAATTACCCAGTCCAGTATGTCTTTGTTAGCAGTGTGAGAACTGACTAATACAAGAGGTATGTATGTAGGTGGTGAAAAAACACCTTAACAAAAATGAGAAAATGGTTATCATGTAGTCATAACAGTGGTTAAGTTTAGGAAAGGAGAATGAGTCTGGAAGGAAGGCACAGGATGGGAGGCTCCTGGGTTGCTAGCTATGTTCTATTTCCTAACCTGTATGGTGGTAACAATCAGCGTTTGCTTTGTAATTTTTCATTTTTTCTTGCATTGTTCTTTAAACATTTCTGAATGTATTTTATTTTGCAGTAAACATATGCTAAACTCACTGTCATAGTTAACTGCAGGTATCTACTTTCTTGAAAGTATCAAATTATTTTAAAAGTGTTACAATTGAGATTGTTCATAAGCTCATGGAATCTAGATGTGAAGGTACAGAATTTTAGTGAGCAAACTAGGGTGTTACCTTTTAGTGATGAGAGGAAATCCTTAATTTTAAAATGTTGGTGGTAGGCTATGGTAAACATACTTAAACAAAAACAAAATCACTTATTCCCTGAGGGTTTGCATAGATGACATATTTTTATTCCAGAAGTGCTTTAAATATTTGTTCTGAGTGTGCTGTCATTTTCTTCTACATGTCATGTCAAATAAAAGATTAATGGAGGTGTTTGTAGATTTGGAAGCTGATACTGATCATTTGGAAGCATTTATTAAGGACAAGTTAGCACAAATATTCTCCTACCAGCACTAAATTCAAACCAGGTGTAAATAGTTAAGCAGAAAATGGTTCAAATATTCAGAACAATCTTTTTGTGCTATTATAAATTGGAAGGTTTTAGAGGCTTAATAATCAGATAATTGTACAGTAAGATGGATGATTCCCACTCAATCATTTCTAAAACCTGAGGTTGATATGTGTGTGTGTGTGTGTGTGTGTGTGTGTGTGTGTGTGTGTGTGTGTGTAAATATATTTAAGGAGGTGAACCTGGATACATATGAAACCCACCATAATCTACAATGTGACTACCCTTCCTAATTAATGCCCTGTCAATTTAATGCCTGTTACCCTCCACATACCACTGAATAGTTGATGAATATTAAACTGCTTGATGTTTTTTATTTCTATGCCTTCAGTTGTTGTGTGAAGACTCTTTTGATTATGAGTTAGAAAAATCAATGCAAGCTAGGTTAAAAGAAAATGAATTTTTAAAAAAACTTTAAAAATAAAATTAGAAACATATTATATACTCAATTGACAATTCCTAATCCATAGAAGTAACTACTATAAACATTTGGTTATGTGCAGAAACAGAAAACCAAATATCACATGTTCATACTTATAAGCCTGAGCAACATAGTGAGATCCTATCTCTAGAAAGAAAAAATTAGCTAGGTATGGAGGTGCATGCCTGTGGTCCCAGGTACTTGGAGGCTGAGGCACGAGTATCAGTTGAGCCCAGGAGGTCAAGGCTGCAGTGAGCCATGATTGTGTCACTGACTCCAGCCTACGCAAACCAGCTGAGACCCTGTCTCAAAAATGAAACAAAAAAGCAAATGGGAAAATAGACCCTTGGGACTCCAAAAGGAGGAGGGAGGGAGAGAGGGAGCAAGGGAAGGGCTGAAAACTTCCTAATGGATACTATGTTCATGATCTGGCTGATAGGGTCAATAGAAGCCCAAACCTCAGCATCACTCAATATACCCTTGCAACAAACCTGAATGTGTGCCCCCTGAATGTAAAAGAAAAATGGAAATTTAAAGAAATCTGTTATGGATCATTCCAGATTTTATACATACATGTACACATACCAACAAGCACACATTTTTCTTCATATGGTATGATACCATCTATGTTGCTCTTCCAATGGCTTTTTCATTTAATGGACAACTTTCCAAGATAGTATTAAAGTAGGTATCTACCTTATTTTGTAATAGTTGCACTATTTTAATGGACATTTATGACAGTTCTCATTTCCAATGGGAATTTGTGGACATTATCCTGAGATTATCACACAATCCAAGGAAAAGCTAAACAACCATCAGCAAGAATGAATGAACCAAGGCAATTCTGCAGCAGGAATTCTTTGTTTATTTGTTTGAGAAGGAGTCTCACTGTCATCCAGACTGGAGTGCAGTAGCCTGATCTCAGCTCACTGAAACCTCCATCTCCTGGGTTCAAGTGATTCTCCTGCCTGAGCCTCCCAGGTAGCTGGGATAACAGGCATATGTTACCACACCAGCTTAATTTATTTTTGTATTTTTATCAGAGACAGGATTTCACCATGTGGGCAAGGCAGATCTTGAATTCCTGACCTCAGGTGATCCGCCCACCTCGGCCTCCCAAAGTGTTAGGATTACAGGCATGAGCCACTGCGCCTGGCCAGCAATCCTTGGATTCTCCTTTCAGAGCTCTGCGATCAATACGTCTTTCAGTTTAAATTCTCTAGAGTGTCTCAGATTGGTTCAGCTGGGGTCAGGTGCTATTCCTGGTCCAATTAGGTTTGACCAGAGAACCAGGGTCATATGGGGGGGAAAAAAGGCTGCCAGGAAGCAATATCTAAGGTGGAATGCTGGGCCTATTACGTGATTTTGTCTTTCTGGTGCTTACATGGTCTTACCAACTTCATAGAAATAGATACGACAGGCCAGGTATGGTGGCTCATGCCTGTAATCCCAGCACTTTGGGAGGCCGAGGCAGGCCAATCACGAGGTCAAATCGAGACCATTCTGGCCAACATAGTGAAATCCCGTCTTTACTAAAAATACAAAAATTAGCTGTGCTTGGTGGTGTGCGCCTGTAGTCCCAGCTACTCTGGAGGCTGAGGCAGGAGAATCGCTTGAACAGGGAGTTGGAGGTTGCAGTGAGCCAAGATTATGTCACTGCATTCCAGCCTGGCGACAGAGCAAGACTCAATCTAAAAAAAAAAAGAAAGAAATACAACAAAGTAATGTTGAGAACCTTCTACAATACATTGTCCTTTTCCCACCTTGCCCCTTTACTTCAGTGTTTTACTGGTACTAGATGCTAAATGCAAAGATCCTGTGATGTGACAGGCCCTGAAGCTGAAGTCGAGAAAGGGCCGGACTGCAGAGCTGCAGGGAAGGCAGGGACTGGCAGTCTGTATGAGACCTGAGTCACAGGTCCTTCCTTTTTCTCCAACACACTCACCCGCATTGCTTTCTCAAGTTCCAGACCTACGTGTCCAAGTGCTTACCAACATCTCCATTTAATCATCCAAAGGACATTTCAGATGAGCATTTCCAACTGAACTTACCTCCTTCACACAAATGTATCTCCTTTACTTTTTCTGGACTACCTCAGTTAAGAGAATCTCCAGCCAATTCCTTTCTCATCCTTGCTTTCCAACCAGGTCACCAACTTCTGTCAGCTCTTCCGCCTTAAGGCATCTCAAATTGCTTCGCTTTTCTCCAGCCCATTACAACTGCCCTTGCTTAGCCTAGGCAATTACAACCTGTAACTCATCTAAGTCGGCTTCTGTCTTTAGTCTTGTTCCCTATAATCAATTCTTGACCCTGCAGCCTATGTTAGCAAAACTGATTACTCCTTATCTTGCAACTAATTTCTCTTCAGAATAGAGCCTAAAGTCTTTAGCATAGCACAGTGTAGAATGACATTGCATAGCCTACAAGGCATTTCATGAATTGTCTGCTTTTTCTATTCTAGTCTTTCTATTCTCCTCCCTCATTAACCTTTCTATTTTCTTGTAACTCCTTGATTTCGTGTTTGTAGTGTTCTGGCTCTGAACCTTGACTATACATTAAAATCACATGGAGAGCTTTAAACTATCCCACTGCCAAGGCCATCCCAGACTAATGAAATCAGACCCTCTGGGGGAGAACCCCAGCATCACCTGTATGTTTTTAAAGTTCCCAAGACGATTCTGATGTGCAGCCCAGTTTTGGGACCTTTGCAATTTGGTGCATATGTTTACTTTCTCTTTCTGACCAAATTTGCACCCCTGTCTTTATTCTTAGATCTCTACATCCCCTGAAAGCTGCCTAGTACCTACTCACCCTACAGATTTCATCTTACAACCCATTTGCACTGGGAAGCCTTTTGACCGTAGAGAATAGGTTATATAAATAGATGTCGAATTTTGAACAATGAAAGTCTCACAAATCTTTAAATTCATGTTCATAAATTATTTTTTGAGCCATCTGATATCTATGTAATAAACATTTTTGAAGACTCAAGTGTGTTTGTCAGGCTAATAATACACTTAGATTCATGAGTTAGCTACCAGTGCTGACGTTTGTACTGTTAGTGGTGGCAAATCTATATGGGTCTGCAACAACTTCAATTCTTGCCTCCTCAGAAGAAAGAATTAGACTGAGGGGCATAAGGCAGAGTGAGAGACTGAGGGAAAGTTTTAGAGCAGGAGTGAAAGTTTATTAAAAAGCTTAAAGTAGAAATGAAAGAAAGTAAAGAACACTTAGAAGAGTGCCAAGCAAGCGACTTGAGAGAGTCAGTGCACATTTTGACCCTTGAGTCGGGGTCTTGTATGTTGACATGCTTCCAGGGTTGCATTACTTCTCTCCTGGTTTTTTCCTTGGGGCAAGCTGTCTGCATGCAGAGTGGCCTGCCAGCATTTGGGAGGGGCTGCATGCACAGCGTGTTCACTAAAATTGTGCGTGTGCTCACTTGAGACGTTTTCCCCTTATCGGTCCAGTGTTTCTAGACGAAGGTCATATACCAGTTAAACTCCACCGTTTGGTACATATGCTGGAACTCACTATCCCAACTCCTGAGATCTTATCAGGAAGCTGCTGGTCACCAGTGTCAGTTTTTTTTCTATCTATTGGGAAACTTCCTTTTCCTGGTGCTGGCTGTGACAAATTAACATTTTAGAGAGGCAGTTCAACAACCACCTGATTGTCACCTGATGGCTGCCTGACATTTCTGGTGAGCAAGCCGTCTCCTGTCCTGCTCCTGTCTGCCCTACTAGCTCCTGTAATAGTGCTGGGTGAATTGTCTACATTAGTTCATTTAATCCTTTTAACATCATTAGGAGGTACTCAAATTCCATTTTGCTACTGAGAAAACTGAAGTTTGGACAGCTTAACAAATTTCCCAAATACATACTGAAGCTACAGTATAGATACATATATGTATTTTTAAAAACCCAAAATATATTCACCAGACGTTTAAAAAATCAGAATGTTGTAAATGTAAACCTTGAAATCTTTTAAACAAGAAACTTTTTTAAATCGATATTTTTAAAATTTCTGATGCTATGGAAAGAACTGTTTTGGTGGATAGCAGAAGAAAAATGAAAATGTTGGAAATAATAACTAATGATGTTATGACATATACCAGTGTTTCTGATAAGCACATAAAGATTCAAAGAACAGAAACTATAGATGAGCTTATTTTACTTTAAATTGGAAAACAGTTATTTACTCTTTCAATGTATACTCAAGAGGGTGCATTTCAAAAGCAATAGTTAGAAACAAAAACTTGTGCAGGATTTCTAGAACTTTTTTTTGCTACAGATACCTCTATGTCTACTGCATGGTTGGCAGACATTAAGGTTTTAGAACCATACCCTTTTCAGCCACTACCCCTTTCTCTGTCTGCCTCTCCCCACGTCTCCCCTAAAATCACCTCCTCTAGAGGACCAACCGAATAACTTAAGGAGGGAGATTAACTGTTTACCTAAGATAGATGACTCTTAACTCTGACTCTTAAGTCCTCTAAAATCACCCCTCCCTACCTTTCCCCTAAACTCCCCTAATCTCTCTTTATTTTCCAGTTTGTTCTGTGTGTTCACCTCCTGTGTAATTACCATAAATAATCAGCAAGATAGAACCTGTGTGGTACAAGTGCCACACCTTGGTTGTGTTGTGAGCAATCACTTGAAGTGGTGGCAACCTAAACATTTGCACACTTCTTACCACGGTGTTCCATATTTAAGTATTTAATAATAAGTAAATCCAACCAGTGAAATTTTGGAATACCTCTTCGTGGTTAATACGTGACCCAAAAGTTACCTTCTAGCAGGTGAAGTGTTGACTGGCTAACTGACTGCATTCTTAGTATGGGTGTTTATGGCAGCTCGAAATGATTTACTCAAATTAAACAAAAAAAATTGTTCTGCCCTGTGGAGAACTGAGCTAGGGGAAAACAAAAGGCTTTGTTTAGCTGTAAACCATAAAAACAGAGGTATGGTACTTGCTTCTACCAAGGCTAAAGTAAAGCAATTAGCATCATGACTTGAGGGGTCACAAGATCCAGAAAAGCAACACTTTGGAATTTTCTTAAGCCAGATACCAGTGTGAAACGGGAAAAAAGTCCACAGGAGTCCTCAGTTAACAATAAGGTAGGCAGAAAAAGCTCCCATTATGAGTTTCTTTGGTCTATCCTCTGTCTTCATTGTTCTAAGGCCTTGAATAGGTGTTAATCCTTCCCTCCTTGTGTTCTATTATTTCTCAGCTACAAGAGAGTTTTTCATTCCCTTTCTTCCCAAAGAAAGTGTGAGGTTATTCAGCATGTTATAATGAGTTGCCAGTGTTAGAGAGATACCAAACTCTGATTTCCAAGTCATTAATACCAGCCCCAAACCCGCCCCCCCACCACACACACGAGGCCAAGGTGTGCAAAAAGACAAAATTACGATGGAACAGTGTAAATCACTCAGGTTGCTAACTTAAATACCAAGAAATTGAGAGTCGGAAAGGGAATTCATTTGTTCAAATTCACACTAGTTATTGGCAAACTAGAATAAGATCCAGATCGCATAGTTCCAGTCAAGCGTATTTTTCTACTCCTAATTATTTAGTAAACTAATTTTGTTTACAGAATTTCTTAACACTTTTTGAGGTAGGTAGTGACACTTTGGTTATCACAAAACTAGGGGTAGACCACAGCCAAAAAGAAGCACAACTATTTAGTATAATTTTTAACTTAATTTTATACTGTGCTTCTTTACAAACTTTACTGATATCAATTTTTTTTTCAATATCTGGGTTTTGGTGGAAAAATCTGGATTACATATGTCTTATAATTTTGCAATGTTATTTCAACTGTTGCATTTTCCTTTGATTTGTCACTATTACTCTTTCCAGTATGACTAACCATTGCACTATGTGTTTTCAAACAAGGTGGTACAGCTCCTCTAGAGGAACAACTGAGTAACTTAAGGAGGCAGATTTCCTGTTTAACTAAGACAGTTGACTCTTAACTCTCAGTGTGTTATGCAGTTCTCCTTCCTGGCCCAGGAAAGTGCCTTCAAGAATAAACCCAACTGGGCCTAATCCATTTTGATAACCTTTCTTAAAAGATCTGGCTGGGCAAGGTGGCTCACATCTGTAATCCCAGCACTTTGAAAGGCTGAGGCAGGAGGATTGCCTGGAATTTGAGATCAGCCTGGGCAACATAGTGATACCCATCTCTACAAAAAAATAAAAATAAAAAAATGAGTGGGGCATGGTGGCGTGCACCTGTATTCTCAGCTACTTGGGAGGCTGAGGGAAGAGGATTGCTTGAGTCCAGCAGTTGAGGCTGCAGTGAACCATGATCATGCCACTGCACTCCAGCCTGGGTGACACTGTCTCAGAAAGAAAAATAAAGAGATCTGGCAATTGCTTTATTTATAATTCTTTTGTGAAATATCAAAAAAATCACTTCTCTCCTTTGGGTGCTCCAATGATGTAAATGTCATGAAGTCAAGGCATAATTGTTCTTACTTGGCAGCACTTAATGGCATATCTATGACATGCCATTGAGTGCTAACTCTGTAAGCACATGTAATAACTATATCCCAAATTGCAATTCCAGAATACACTGGATCTCCAGTGTCCAGGATACCCAACAGGCACCACCACATGTTACTGTACTCAGCTCCAACCTATGCCCTGGCCAATCATGCTATTTCTTCAACCTCAACCTGAACTTTACATTGAGAAATATATTGACCATTTTTCCTCCTTTCTAAGTTTTAATCTTACTAAAAATATTGGATGCCCATCTTTCAGACAATGAGCTCCTTAAAACAATCACTATGAGGTATTTAAGTTTGACTTTCCAGTCACTGACAGCCTTATTATATGGATTTAATAAATGTAAATCAGGTGAATGAATAAATAAATAAATAAGAAATGAATGTTTTTAGAATCTCTCCCATAAAAGATAATCCTATTGACATTATGTCTTAATTATGCCCATTTTTCTTTTCTGCGATAATTCCTTGCCCTTTCCCTAACTACAGTTCTCTTCATCTTTGCCTCAAAATACACCATCCCTTTTCTGCTATGGTCCAAGATTATAGGGACTTGTAAGGCTTGTAGAAGATGGTGGTCTCACATGTCAAAGTAATAAGGTACTGGTTGACAGGCCCCAATAAATTATTAGATGTTTATTGGGGGGCAATGATCAGGTTCCAATTTGCTAGCAAAACTGACACAGTTCGTTAAGAGATTAACTAAGGCCAAAACATTGAACTGGGGCACATCATTTCAAAGCTGGTGGGCTAGAATGGAAATCAGTGAGGAAACAAACTGGAAGAAGACTAAGATTTATACAACTAGATGGCATTAAAGTTGATGTGAGCTTCTAAACACAACCACAGAGGCAGCTCATCCCTTCCCAGCCCCAGCCCCCTGTAATGAGCTCTGCATTGTTGATGGTTGCTCAGCGACCATACTCCTTTCCACATGCCTATCTCAGTTGCTTATAAAGGATTCGTGGTTTCTCATTTTTTTCTTTTACCTTTTAGAACTGCCTTTGAGATTCAGTTATTAATCACAATCCAAATGTCAACAAATGTACTATTGTTTTGAAAGCTGAACACTACTCAAGATGGCCCAGTTGCTATAGAGAATTTTGTGTCATTGACCTCACAAACCCAAGGACAGTGTCCAAGTCAGAGACTTTAAATATATGGATCCTTCACCCCAATGCACCTCTTCTAGAAATTTAACCCAAGGAAGTATTCAGAAACATGCTCACACTGATAGCTTATTATTTATAAAACTCAAAAACTGGGAACAATCTTAACATTATACATCCATACGAAGGACTGTTGTCAACTAAAGCTTAAGTTGTAATAGTATATTCACATCATTATTATTAACATGCTATTTAAACTATTTTTATTGTTTATGTAAGTACATATATAACAAATAACTAGACGGATAAAAGCAAAACGTTGACGGGTTATCTTTGGGTAGTAAGATTATGATGAACTTTGTTTTGTAACTTTGTAGTTATTTGGTATTTTCTAGGTTTCTGATTAGAAAATATATTATTTTTATAACTAAAAACATTAATAAAAAATAGAACAGGCAAAAGAGATAACTTACATGCTGGGAATTCAGAAAAAATGAAACTTTTTTCCTGCTTCTTTAAAACTACCTTTGGAATAAGCTTATTGGTGTCTAAAATTTCACATTTAGAAATATTTCTTTCTTTCTTTTTTTTTTTTTTTTTTTTNTTGAAGTGCAGTGGCATGATCTCAGCTCACTGCAACCTCCGCCTCCCGAGTTCAAGCAATTCTCCCTGCCTCAGCCTCTTGAGTAGCTGGGATTACAGGCACCCACCACCACATCTGGCTAATTTTTATATTTTTAGTAGAAAGGTGGTTCCACCATTATGGCCAGGCTGGTCTCGAACTCCTGACCTCAGGTGATTCGTCAGCCTTGGCATCCCAAGATACTGGAATTACAGACGTGAGCCACTATGCCCAGCAGAGATACATTTCTTTGTCCTCACTTTGCATCTTTCGCTAAAATGAAAATATAACTAAAAGGGGAAACTAATTCTATTAAGGATTTATACCATCAGAGACAAGTGTTTTTAAGCTTCAAGTTTATGAAATTAGTTTATTAGGTCTTGGCTTAAACACAAAATAAATGAAATAGAATTGAAAATATCTAAGTTTTTCCTTCTTAGTAACGGAAGGAATTATTTAATATTTTAATTTCAATCACATAAGTATATACTGGGACATGAGGTGAAATATATCCTTTATGGAAGAACACAGTCAAAAAAGTTTAGAAATCACTGCCATAGGACGAACACTAGATCCTGTCCTGAAAATGTGTTTTTGATTGTGGCAGAGATATCTGTGAAAGACCGCTAGGTGCTTCAAATAGATAAAAGAGAAATCTCTGGGTTTTAAGGATGCAGAAAGGGAGATGAAAGCATCAAAGGACACAATTTGTTCTGTGGTTATTCTTGGCTCTCCTTGGCCTCCTTGGGGAGCGTGAACTGTGGCGCAGAGCTCTACTCAGCAGTTTCCTGGAAAAATGGATATTCTGCTGCTGTTACACTCATAGTGGATGTTTTTGTTTGTTTTTTGAGATAAGGTCTTACTCTGTCACTCAGGCTGGAATGCAGTGGTGTGATTAAAATTCACTGCAACCCCTCACTCCTGGGGTCAAGTAATCCTCCCACCTCAGCATCCCAAGAATCCAGGACTATAGATGAGGGCCACCATTCCTGGCTAATTTTTAAATTTTTGTAGAGATCTGTTCTCTCTACTTTGCCAAGGCTGGTCTGAAACTCCTGGGTTCAAGTGATCCTCCTGCCTCAGCCTCCCAAAGTGCTGGGATTACAGATATGAGCCACTGCACTCAGCCCGTGAATAGAGTTTTTATAGTTAGCAAAGTTTAGACTATAGGATCGTTGTAACCCAGTGGGCTCTTCAAGATCTTACTATCTGCTGCTTTTAAACAAAAAACCAGCTACGTGCTCTGTCCTGTGAAAGTGGTATAATCTTTACAAGCTACTGGAAGAATATTTTCTAACAACTGAATGCTCAAATATATTGATACATTTTCAAATAATATGAGAAGAGAGATTGTAGGGCTTTTTTCACCCTTCTAGGATCCAAGATTCTAAACAGTTTGGGAAATCAAAATTTAACCTGCCTTACTATTCTGTACCAGTGGATGGGCTTTCATTCTTTTTCATACATTCTTTCTTCCCATAACATCTGGAATTTCTCATTCAAGCAAAGGAAACTGAGAAAAAAATACATTAAGTTGTACATGATTTTGTGTTACCTCTTGAATGGGTATTTGCTTTGGAAAGAGGACCTAATAGTGTCAAGAAGCTACTTAACACAAAGCAATAAATGCAGCCCATGACAGGCAGGTCAGGAAAAGGTCTATAGTAGACACTTCTCATGTTTTGACCTTTATTATTTGTGACATCCTTCCTCAAGTTAGAAATCTAGGCCACAGCCAAGCCACCTTGGCTTTGCTAATCATGTGTACTTATGTGAAACTCTCAGTTTGAAAAGAATAATGTGAAGTGGCAGGCACCATATAAAATACATTTTCTAGTGATGATGGTTGCATAAGCATATGCTTCTGGGGGGTAGCAATGATAGAATTTCAGGTATATAGTGTCCAAAGTCAGTAGTGCAAGTTGGGGTTGTCTGTGCCCAATAGGAGAGCCATGGGATCTTTACTGGAGTAACTCTACAATGTGATGTAGGCTCTCTGACTGTCATAGAGATTCTGTGCCCCTTTCTAAGATCTGTTAATATAATTTTGCTATTTAAATTTTGTTAGAATGGGCCTGGCACAGTGGCTCACCCTGTAATCCCAGCACTTTGGGAGGCCAAGGCAGGAGGATTACCTGAGGTCAGGAGTTCAAAACCAGCCTGGCCAACATGACAAAACCCCATCTGTACTAAAAATACACAATTAGCCAGGCATAGCAGCACATACCTATAATCCCAGCTATTCAGGTGGCCGAGGCACAAAAATCCTTTAAAGTGGGAGACCAAGTTTACTGTGAGTTGAGATTGTGCCACTGCACTCCAGCCTGGGCCACAGAGCAAGACTCTGTCTCAAAAAATAAAATAAAAAATAAAACATTGGTTAGTTAGAATGGGCTTTGCTGTTTGTGACAAAGAACCCCAATTAATACACTTTTCTTCGTTCCTTCAAATTATACTACGTATACAAAAGTGGGCAAACTATGGAGCAATCATCTAGTAATGTCAGATAGTTCTTCCAAACATGTTATGTAGTGCTCACCTAAAACAGAAAACATCTGATGAAAATGTATTGTTTAATTTTTAGTTATTTGAATAAGTGATATTTTCTTTGGGGTCTTAAAGGTAAAATTATTGAGAAACAGGATGGAAGCCTTGACATGTACAGCAACTCTTTTTCTGCTATTTGCTGAAATGACTACTTTTTAAATTATTTGTTCTACTGAAATAATATTGTATTACTAGATTTATACTAATCCATGAATTCTGTGTCCTTGTACAAAAAAATCAAAAAGCTATAAAGTAGATAAGTATATATAAAAAAATAAGCAGGATAGGTAGATAGAAAAAAATCACATTCCTTTAATCATTAGTTATAGTGCTTTAGATTCATATTAAAAACAACATAAAAATTACAAAGTTATGTTCCTTTTTTTTTACTACCGAGTTAATTTAAACAGAATTTACTGTAAAGCTTCACACACAGAGATCAATAAATACTTCTTAACCAAAACAATAAATGGCTTATAAGGACAGCTCACGGTCTTGAAAGCCAGAATGGAAAAGATGTCTTCCCATTTAAAGGAAATTTTCATTAATTCAATGGATCTTCTATCATAACAGCCAGTTTTGCTGGGCTGTTGCTTCAAGAGTTCTATTAAATTCACAAATTGTAAGAACAATGATACAAACAAATAATCCAGTCATTTAAATTTTACATAGAAAATGGCTGACTGCAAGTACCTGACATTCACCTCCTGCACAAATAAGAACTAAAATGAACACGCTTCAAATGCAGAATCTAAGGGAGAATACTGGAATTTAGCAGAGGAAACACTTGAAACCAGAAAGAAACGGGAACTAAGGAAAACTGCTGGGGCAAAATCAGCTGGGAGCCCAGAGAGACTTTTCAGTACAGGGAAAGGGTAAGTGAGAGATCCCCAGTGGTCTACATTCCAAGTATGGACTCTTGCGCTTCTAGCCATGAGGGAGCTCCTTGACTTTTGTGCAGTCTGAGGCTAGTATAGGAAGCTTCCTGGCATCTGCATGACAGTGTTGCTCCAGAGAGGGCACTCACATTGGGTCCCACACATGCCCTGAGACCGAAACAGCTGCAGCACAGCACCATTTTGAGAGCCCAGCCCCCAGCAGAGTGCATCTTCCCTGAAGTCCAGCATCTCCTGCATGTACTACTCTTTGGAGCCTCACTGACATCCCCTTGTGTCTACCTGGAGGGCTGCAGTAGCGTGATGCTGTTTGGACCCAGTAGTGTGGCCTGGTCCAACACTGTCCAACACAGTGTCCTACACTCTGCGGAATGGGTGATATAGCACACCTTGTAGCTGCTCATGGGACAAAGAGAGCCAAGCACAGGTTTCCCTACCCACTGCTGCTGCCACCATCACAGCCACTGGAGGCAGAAGTACCTGATCTCCAGAACTTGAAAGCCACCTGCCTAAGACCACTGCCACTGACAATAACATCACCCCCACCCCGCATAGGAGAGGGCAGCAATGTACTTGTACATGCCCTCATGACAGGCTCCATCTGCCCATCACCACCTGAACTTGCTGCCCAAGGACCTGGGGACAGCCCCTTTCTGCACAACACAACCATACACCACCAGAGGGCCTGAGAATAAGCCCTTCCAGCCTGGTACCACTCCTCAGTGCCCAGGCATGCCACCTGAGGATCTCACAAATCCATTGGTTGCCTCAGGTGTGTGTAGACCGCCAGGAAATCTAACAACAGGCCCAGAACACTTGCTGGGACCCAAGCATGCTGTCTGGAGGCCTGAAGATCTCCTCACCCCATCTACCATCTTTGGTGTCAGTCCACTCTTTCCAGGAACCTGAGGATGGATCCACCCAGCTAGTTGCCATCACCCTATACACACTACTTGGGGGTTGAACATTGGCCCACCCATTTAATTGCAGCCATTGATAACATCAGCATATGCTGCCTGGGAGCCTGAGTATTGTCTTGCTACTGCTACTCCCATTGCCCATGCCATACATGCTGTGCAGGTACCCAAGGACCCATCCACATGCCCAACCCACCAATATGACTGTCGCATCAAACCAAGCTGTCTGGAGACTCAAAAATTAGTCTACTTGAACCCACTAACACTGGTGCCTGCATATGCCACTTGGAGGCCCAATGACAGGCACAATTGGCCTTGTCATCACTGAGTCTTGAGGACTGACCCACCTGGTATCCCTGTCCTTAGCAAAGCCTCACTACAGCCTCTGCTAACAACTGCAGCCTAAGCCACTGAGGAAATCACAGACACTACTAATTATATTTACAACTGAAGAAATAATAGGGGTACTACATGACTATATAGACACAGAATCAAAGTTAAAGTGTCCTACCTAATAAATGTCCTACCTAACCAATGCCATCCCTAGATCTTCAGGAAAAAGTCACCTCCTATGAAAGCCACTTTAAAAAAATTGGAAGAATCTACAATTATACAAGATGTGTAGCTATCAACAAAAGGATACCAAAAGAGAACTAGAGTTTCTGCCTGGTAATCCAGAAAATTCTTCTGGATCTTGTCCAAGATCATAAACATACTTCTACAAGTCTGAAGGAAACACAACATTACTGGGCTTGGGGTGCCCCCTAAAGCAGATACAGCTTAGATCACAACTCCCAAGTTCTTCAAAATATCTGGAATGCCTTCCCAAGAAGGATGGGCACAAACAAGCCCAAATAGTGCAGACTATAATAAATACCTAACTCTTCAATGCCAGGATAACAAAGAACATCTATTAGCCTCAACACCATCCAGGAAAACATGACCTCACCAAATGAATTAAATAAGGCACTAGAAACCAATCCTGGAGAAACAGAGATATGGGACATTTCAGACAGATAATTCAAAATAGCTGTGTTAAGGAAACTCAAAGAAATTGAAGATAACATAGAGAAGGAATTCAGAAATCTACCAGATAAATTTAACAAAGAGACTGAACTAATTAAAAAGAATCAAGCACAAATTCTGGAGCGGAATAGTGCAACTGACATACTGAAGAACACATCAGAGTGATTTGTCAACTTAAGAAAGAACTAGGAACAGAAAACCAAATACCACACGTTCTCACTCATAAGCGGAAGTTCAGCAACGAGGACACATGGACACAAGGAGAGGAATATCACACCCCAGAGCCTGTTGAGGGGTTGGGGGGCCAAGGGAGGAAGAGCATTAGGACAAATACCTAATGCATATGGGACTTAAAACCTAAATGACAGGTTGATAGGTGCAGCAAACCACTATGGTACATGTATGTCTATGTAACAAACCTGTACATTCTGCACATATATCCCAGAACTTGAAGTAAAATAAAATAAAAAGAAAGAATTAGTGAGCTTGAAGACAGGCTATTTAAAAATAGTCAGAGGAGACAAAAGAAAAAATAATAAAAGCCAATGAAACACACCTACAGCATCTAAAAAACAGCTTCATGCAAATCTAAGAGTTATTAACCTTAAAAAGGAGGTAGAGAAAGCGGCATAGGTATAGAAAATTTAATTAAAGGGATAGTAACAGAGAACTTCCAGAACCTTGAGAAACATATCAGTATACAAATAAAAGAAGGATACAGAACACCAAACAGATTTAACCCAAAAAAGACTACTTCAAGTTATTTAATAATCAGACTTCCAAAGGTCAAGTATAAAAAAAGAATCCTAAAAGCAGCAAGGGAAAAGAAACAGATAACATACAATGGAGCTTCAATACATCTGTCATGAGTCTTCTCAGTGGAAAGATTACAAGCCAGGGGGAAGTTACATGCCATATTTAAAGTGCTGAAGGAAAAAAAAAAAAAGGTTTACACTAGAATAGTATATCTAGTGAAAATAACCTTCAAACACAAAGGAGAAATAAAAATATTCCTAGACAAACAAAAGCTGAGAGGTTTTATCAACACCAGACCTGTTCTGCAAGAAATGCTAAAGGAAGTATTTCGATCGGAAAGAAAAGGACTTCAGTAAGCAATAAGGAATCACCTGAAGATACAAACTCAATGGTAATCATAAGTAAATAGAAAAACACAGAATATTATAACACTATAATTGTCAATGTAAACTACTTTTATCCTAAGTAGAAAGACTAAATGTTGAAACAGAAAAAAAATAGTAACTACAGGTTTTAAGATATAGTGCATACAATAAGATATAAATAGAGACAACGAAGTTTAAAAGTGAGGGGATAATATTAAGGTGTAGAATTAATAGTTTTCTTTTTGCTTGTTTGTTGTTTCATGCAAACAATGTTAAGTTTCTATCAGGTTAAAATAATGGGTTATAAGATGGTGTTTGCAAGCCTCATGTTACCATGTTTTTTTTTTTTCTCAAACCAAAAAACATTAAATGGATACACAAAAATTAAAAAGCAAGAAAGTAAATCATATCACCAGAGAAAATCCCTTTTATTAAAGAAAGTCAGGAAGGAAAGAAAAAAAGAGAGAAAGAGAGAAAGGAAGGAAGGAAGAGAGGGAGGGGGAGGGAGGAAACGAGAGAGGGAGAGAAAGAGGGAACACCTCAAAACAACCAGAAAACAAATAACAAAATGGCCAGGAGTAGGTCCTTACTTATCAATAACATTGTATGTAAGTGTACTAAACTCTCCAATCAAAAGACATAGAGTGACTGAATGGATGAAAAGACAAAAAAGATTTAAAGATTTAAAAAATCAGAAATGAAAAGGGAGACATCACTTATAAAGACACATATAGACTGAAAAGAGAAGGGTGAAAAAAGTTATTCCATGCAGATGGAAACCAAAAAGAGCAGGAGTAGCTATACTTATATCAGACCAAATAGATTTCACAATAAAAACTAAAAGAAGAGGCAAAGAAGGTCACCATAGAATGGTAAATGGGTCAATTCAGCAAGAGGATATAACAATTTTAAATATATAGGCACCCAACAAGAGTACCAAGACATGTAAATATTTTTAGAATTAAAGAGAGAGACAGAAACCCAATACAATAATAACTGGAGACTTCCACACTCCACTTTCAACATTGGACATATATTCCAGACAGAAAATCAAAGAAGAAACATTGAACTTAATCTGCACTTAGAGACCAAATGGATCTAATAGATATTTACAGAACATTTCATCCAATGTCTGTAGAATATACATTCTTTTTCTCAGTACATGGATCATTCTCAAGGATAGACCATATGTTAGGTCACAAAACAAGTCTTAAAACATTCAAAAAATTTGAAATAATATCAAGCATTTTCTCTGACCACAATAGAATAAAACTAGAAATTAATAACAAGAGAAATTTTGGAAACTATAGAGATACATAGTTATTAAACAGCATGTTCCTGAATGGCCAGTGGATCAATGAAGAAATTAAAAAGGAAATCGAAAAATTTCTTGAAACAAATGATAAGAGAAATACAACATACCAAAACCTATGAGATACAGTGAAAGCAGTACTAAGAGGGAACTTTGTAGCTATAAGTCCTTACATCAAAGAAGAAAAACTGCTAATAAAAAAATCTAACAATGTATCTTGCAGAATTCAAAAAGCAAGAGCAAACCAAACGCAAAATTAATAGAAGAAAAGAAATAACAAAGATCAGAGCAAAAATAAATCAAATTGAAGAAAACAATATAAAACATCAATTAAACAAAAAGCTGTTTTTTTTGGAAAGTTAAAATTGGCAAACCTTTAGCTAGACTAAGGAAAAAAGAGAGAAGATTAAAAAAATCAGAAATGAAAAAGGAGACATTATAGCTGATGGTGAAGAAATTCAAAGAACTATTAGTGGCTACTATGTGCAACTATATGCCCATAAATTGGAAAATAGAGAGGAAATGGACAATTGGTTAGATATATACCATCTACCAAGATTGAACCAGGAAGAAATCCAAAACCTGAGCAGACCAATAACTGAGATCAAAGCTGTCATAAAAAGTCCCTCAGCAAAGAAAAGCCTGAGTCCTGATGGCTTCACTGCTGAATTCTACAAAACATTTCAAGAACTACTATCAATCCTACTCATAGTACTCCAAAAAATAGAGAAGGAGGGAATACATCCAAACTCATTCTATGAGGCCAGTATTACACCGATAGCAAAACCAGACAAAGACACGTTTTAAAAAAAGGTAAACTAGGCTGGGTGCAGTGGCTTCATGCCTATAATCCTAGTACTTCAGGAGACTGAGTCAGGCAGATCACCTGTGGTCTGGAGTTCAAGACTAGCCTGACCAACATGGAGAAAACCTGTCTCTACTAAAAATACAAAATTAGCCAGGTGTGGTGGCACATGCCTGCAATCCCTTCTATCTGGGAGGCTGAAGCAGAAGAATTTCTGCAAATCAATCATTGTAATACATTATATGAACAGAGTGAAGGATAAAAACCATATGATCATTTCAATTGATGCTGATAAAAGCATTTGATAAAATTCAATATCCCTTCAAGGTAAAAACCATAAAGAAAACTGGGGCTAGAAGGAACGTACTTCAACATAATGAAAGCCATATACAACAGACCCACAGCTGGTATCACACGGGATGCAGAAACACTGGAAACCTTTCCCCTAAGATCTGGAGCATGACAAAAATGTCCACGGCCACCACTGTTATTTAAACACAGTACTGGAAGTCCTAGCTAGAGCAATCAGACAAGAGAAATAAATAAAGGGCATCTAAATTGGAAAGGAAGAAGTTAAATTGTCCTTGTTTGCAAGAGATATGATCTTATATTTGTAAAAGCCCAAAGACACCACCAAAAAACTATTAGAACTGATAAACAAATTCAGTAGAGTTGCAGGTTACAAGACAAAAATCAGCACATAAAAACATCAGTAGCATTTCTATATCCCAACAGTGAACAAGCTAAAAAAATAAATAAAAAACTGTAATCTCATTTACAATCACCACAAATATAATTAAATATCTAGGAATTAACCAAAGATGGGAAAGATCCCTGTAATAAAAACTATAAAACACTGATGAAGGAAATTGAAGAGGACACCAAAAAGTGAAAAAATACTCTGTGTTCATGGATTGGAGTAATCAATATTGTTAATATGTCCATACTACCCAAAGCAATCTACAAATTTAATGCAGTTGCTATCAAAATACCAATGACATTCTTCATAGATATAGAAAAATCAGTCCTAAACTTTATATGGAAGTGCAAAAGAGCATGAATAGCTAAAGCTATTCTAAACAAAATGAACAAAACTGGAGGAATCACATCACCTGACTTTGAATTATACTACATAGCTATACTAATCAAGACAGCATGGTACTGGCATAAAAACAGACACATAGACCAATGAAACAGAAACCAGAAACAAATCCACACACTTACAGATAACCCATTTTTAACAAAGGTGCCAAAAACATACACTGGGACAAAGACAGTCTCTTCAATAAATGATACCAAAAACAAAACAAAACAAAAAAAACCTGGACATCCATGTACAGAAAAATGCATCTAGACTTCTATCTCTTACCATATGCAAAAATCAAATCAAAATGAATTAAAGGCTTAAATATAAGACTTGAGCTATGAAACTACTACAAGAAAACACTGGGGAAAATCTCCAGGACATCAGAGTGGGTAAAAACTTCTTGAACAATACCCCACAACACAGTCAACCAAAGCAAACATGGACTAACGGGCTCATATCAAGTTTAAAAGCTTCTGCACAGCAAAGAAAACAATCAACAAAGTGGAGACACAAACCACAGAATGGGAGAAAATATTTGCAAACTATTCATCTGACAAGGGGTTAATAACCAGAATATACAAGGAGCTCAAATAACTCTATAGGAAAAAATGTAATATTTGGATCAAAAAATAAGCAAAACACTTGAATACACATTTCTCAACAGAAGAAATACAAATGGCAACTGCGTAAATGAAAAGATGCTCAGTATCATTGATGATAAGAGAAATGCAAATCAAAAGTACAATGAGATATCATCTCACCCCACTTAAAATGACTTATATCCAAAAGAGAGGTAATAACAAATGCTGCTGAGGATGTGGAGAAAAAGGAAGACTTGTACGCTGTTGGTGAGAATGTCAATTAGTACAACCACTATGGAGAACAATTTGGAGGTTCCTGGAAAACTAAAAATAGAGCTACCATGTAATCCAGCAATCCCACTGTTGAATGTATATCCAAAAGAAGGGAAATCAGGGTATCAAGGAGATATGTGCACTCCCATGTTTGTTGCAGCACTGTTCACAATAGCTAAGATTTGGAAGCAACCTAAGTATCGATCAACAGACAAATAGACGAAGAAAATGTGGTTCATACACATAATGGAGTACTTTCAGCCATAGTAAAATGAGATTTTGTCATTTGTAACAACAAATGTATGGAAATGGAGATGATTATGTTAAATGAAATAATCCAGGCACAGAAAGATGAACATCACATGTTCTCATTTATTTGTAGAATCTAAAAATAAAAAAAAACTGAGCTCATGGACCTACAGAGTAGAATACTTACCACAGTCTGGGAAGAGTAGTGAGAATGGTTGAGTACAAAAATGTGTTTGTATACTTAGAAAGAATGACTAAGACACCCTACTTGACCACACAACAAGGTGACTATAGTTAACAATAAGTTAATTGTATATTTGAAAATAACTAAAATAGTGCAATTGAATTGTCTGTAATGCAAAGGATAAATGCTTGAGGTGATGGATACTCCATTCTCTAGGATGTGACTATTTCACATGGCATGTCTGTATCAAAACATTTCTTGTACCCCACAAATATATACACCTACTATATACGCATAAAAATTAAAAATTAAATGAGAAAAAGGGATAGATACCATAAAAATACATAAAACAGAAAACCTAGAACTGAAACATTTAATGAATAAAATAAAAAACCAAGAGCTTCAATAATAGACTGGATCAAACAGAAGAAAAAATTTCAGGACTTAAAAATGGATCTTTTGAAATAGAATAGTAAGACAAAAAAAAAAAAAAGAAAAAAGTACAAAATATTGAATAAAGCCTATGTGACATATAGGATGCCAAAAAGCAATCAATCAAAAGAGATTAAGACATCCAGATATCTGATCCCCCAATGGAAACAACCCAAAAAGGTCTTCAAGGCACATTATTGTAACGCTGTCAAAAGTCAAAGTCAGATAATACTAAAGACAGTAAGAGAAAAGCATCTAGTCACATATAAAGGAAACCCATCAGACTAAAAGTGGATTTGTCAGCAGAAACTTTAATATATTCAAAGTACTAAAAAAAAAAAAAAACATATTAGCCAAGAATATGACTACCAGCAAAATTACCCTTCAAAAATAAGGAGAACTAAAGTATTTCCCAGACAAGCATAACAGAGGGAATTTATCACCACTAGATCAGCTCTACAAGAAATGCTTAAGGGAATTCTATGCCTGGAAGTGAAAGGATGATATTTACCATCATGAAAACACACAAAAAATATAAAGTCACATATAGAACAAGCACACATATGAAAAAGAGAAAGGACTCAAACGTTACCACTATAGAAAACTGCCAAACTACAGTGATAAATTATGAGAGAGAAACAAAGGACATACAAAACAATCAGAAAACAATGAACAAAATTACAGGATCAAGTTTTCCTATACCAATAATCTTGAATGTAAATAAACATTCCACTAAAATAATAAAAACTAACTTAAAAATTTTTTTAAATGATTGAACTACATGCTGCCTATAAGAAACTTAATTTACCTATAAAATACATGTAGATTTAAAGAGATGGAAAAGGTAATCCACATTAATGAAACTCAAAAGTAAGCAGCACTAGCTATAATTATATCAGATAAACCAAACTTCAAGTTAAAAACAGTGAAAAGAGGCAAAGAAGGTCATTATATAATGATAAAGAGATTAATTCAATAGAAAGATATAACAATTCTAAATATATATGCACCCAAATTCATAAAGTTAATGTTATCAGATCTAAAGGGAAAGACTTCAATACAATAATGGTTGGGGACTTCGACACCCCACTTTCAGCATTAGAGAGATGACCTAGACAAAGAATCAACCAAGAAACATTGTGTTTAAATGGCACTTTAGACCAAATGAACCTAACAGATATTTACAGAACATTTATCCATAAGCTGATTAATACAGCTTCTTCTCATCAGCACATGGAACATTCTCTAGTATAGAACATATGTTAGGCCACAAAACTAGCCTCAACACATTTTAAACAACTAAAGTGATACAAAATATCTTCTCAGACCACAATGAAATAAAATAAGAAATCAATAACAGAAAGAACTTTAAAAACTGTATAATATGTAAATTAAACAACATGCTCCTGAGTAACCATTGGGCCAGTGAAGAAATTAAGAAGAAATAAAAAAAAAAAAAACTCTTGAAACAAATGAAAATGGAGACACAACATATCAAAACCTATGGGATACATCAAAAACAGAGCTAACGGGAAGTTTATAGTAGTAAATACCTATATTAAAAAAACAGAAAGATTTAAAATAAGCAACCTAACAATGCACCTCGAGAAACTAGAAAAGCAAGAACAAACCAAACCCCGTATTAGTACAAGGACAGAAATAATAAAGATCAGAGTAACACTTAACAAAATTGAGACTAAAAAACATACAAAGGTTCAATGAAATGGAAAGTTGTTTTGTGAAAAAACAAAAAGAAAATAGTAAACTACTAGCTACACCCACCATGAAAAAGGAGGTAAGACCCAAATATACAAAATCAGAAACCAAAAAGGATATGTTACAACAGAACCACATAAGTACAAAAGATCATCAAAGACTACCGTGAACAGCTAAATGCTAACAAACTGGAAAACCCAGAGGAAACGGATAAATTCTACTTATGGACACATAAAACCTACCAAGATTGAATCAGAAAGAGAAAACCTGAACAAATCAATAAAATAGTGAGATTGAATCAGTAATTGAGTCTCCCAACAAAGTGAAGCCCAGGACCAAAAGACTTTATTATTGAATTCTATTAAACTTATGAAGAATATCTAACACCAATTCTCAAACTATTTCACAAAATTGTAGAGGAAAGAATTCTTCCTAATTTATTCTATAAATTGATAAATGTGCACAGAAATGATAAATATTGGGTGTGATAGATATTTTTAAATTGAGTTGATTCTTACATGTCGTTTGCATGTAACAAAATATCACATATACTACATAAATATGTATGAATATATGTATTAATCAAAAATTACACATCAAAGACAATTTAAAATCCTTATTCTATATGCATCAGTGTGTGTGTGTGTGTGTGTGTGTGTGTGTGTGTGTGTGTGTTCGAGCTTTTCAAAAAGCTGGAACCAGTATTTTGGTTTTTTAATTCTAGCAGATATATCAAAAAGTTTCAGAACTGTCTTATTACCTTTTGCTCTTAATACAATTTGATATGTAGGGGAGTTTTTGAGAACAGGCTTAAGCCTTCCAAGGCCCAGTAGACCACACAGTTAAATATCAGTGACTAACATTTGTACTTTAATCATGATCATAACAATTTAGGACACATTTTTATTAGCTACATCTACTATAAATCTCACCAGCTAAGAATCTGAGTTTTGGTGCCAGTTATGAACAAAAACATTTTCTTTTGGCTTTAACATTGCAACACACAGAGTAGAAGTATTGTGAGTGCCATGATACTTTTTACATATATATCGGATTAGCATAATAATTAATTTTAAAGAAAAAAAATAGGGAAAGTATACATAAAAAACTCTGACCTAGAATACATCTTGTCAACTCAAAAAATACCTGTTTTCAAGGTTTTGTTACCAGTTTTCTGGAGTAGAGGGCATTAAAATATTGCTTTTAACAAATTTCTTTGAAATGTTTGCAAAACTGCTTGGAAAAGCTAAGATACAATTTCTTAAGAAATAAGCTGAAAAAAAAAAAGCAGTAGCAAGACTGCTGAAATAAAAATGTCTGCTCAGAGTCAAGCATGAAGTGGTTTTAAAGAACAAAAGCTCTGAATTTGAACAAACTGAAGTTTTAATTCTAGGTCCATCATTTGGTTTCTGTGTTATTTAATCTTTGTTCTTCAGTTTTCTTATTGTTAAATGAGTAAAATATGTTTTAATATCTCTCAGGATTTTAAGTATTTAAATGAAAAGTACTTTACATAGTATATTGCATATAACAAACTGTCAGTAAATGGTGATGATTTTGGTGATAATGATGATACTATTTTGGAGAAAGCAAGGCAAGAATAGGGCAGTGTTTCCTACAACTGGCTCATCAGTTCTCAGGCTTCACCCTCTTCCTATTAAGGCCGAATTTTAGAAAGATTTTTTTAAAATCTCCTGGTCAATGTGTTAATAGGCTAATTTTGAAGGCCATTGGAATTTTGTATAGGTTGCTGGCATTCTACTGACTTTTGTGATGAGAAAGACATCATAACTGCAAAATATCTCAAAGTAACCAAGTAAAGAACTTGTGGGTGAATCATTACCTGAGCTCCTTCTTTGTACCGGTGTGCATCTCTAGACCTGGTGTGGAGGTTACCCTCCAGCTACACACAAAGCTAGTATGCTAATTTAAATAATTTCTTTAATGAAAAAATAGACCAGTGTTAACATTCTCTGTAAGGCTTATAAATTCATTGAAAAAGTAAATAACTAAGCCTATGTTGATTCATAAACAATATCTCCAACTTCTGAAAATATTACCCAGCTATGAGCAGACTGAGACTCAGTGAGACCTGAGACACAACTTGCAAACTCCACTTACCTTCATGTTTCCATTAGTGGTTCTTGAAGCCCACTCTGGAAAGCTAGATGCCACCAAGTGGCCAAAACCCTAATCCTGACTCTGCAGTTTTCAGCTCTGGCAGGGAAGGTGGATTCATGGACATTTCCAGGCATCCTTAATTGGGTAAGACTGAGCTCTGGGACGTCAATGAATGTGAATTGGATTGGAATGTAGAGAAAACAAATGAAATTCCTTCACTTTTAAGAAATGGCAGTGAAGATTCCTGAATCCCTTCCCCAGTCCATGTAATGTATTGATTTTAGGTACTTTTGTAACACTCCTATTCTCTGGACTCAATGTTGATCACATGTTCTGAGATGTATTCTATAAAGAAGCATCACCTCCTGTGATACACTCCAGATTGCCGTTCAGAGTAAGACATTGCATTATATGATGCACAATTAAAAAAAATCAGTTTGATCTCTGGGAGACTGACAGGGGGAAATAGAGTATAACCCTTAGCAGAACTTTTTGGGGCACAGCAATGACAAGACAATAATAATAATAATGTAACCCTTATGCAACACTTTATAATTTATAAAAAGCATTGCAAATGTAGTCTTACATTTCTAGGTTTGAGAAACCTTATTTTATTTAGTTTGATATTTATAATCAAAAATCAAACAAAAAGGGCAACATTAAGAAATTACTTGCCTAAATTTATCAGCTATTGAATTTGGATTTTTATTTCCAATTCTTAATTCACTTCATTACTTTAAGTCTAATATTTTCACTGTTAAGGTGATTTGGTCACAATTTATATGTAGTAGGAAAATATTATCTGACTGAAACCTTTTGGTGTTGTTCCAAAACTAAATGTAATAGTTCCTTTACAGAGGGTTTTACTGAATTGGGCGGAGGAGCTAATTAACTGAGGCCTGAAGTAGGAGAGAACATCTTATTACTGATCATAATGTGTCCACACAGAGGTATTATTTATTGATTTCAACAATCCTTTCTGAAGTGGTAGTCAGAAAAAAATAAACTACTATATTTAACACAAAGATCATATTTCAAGGTCTTTTTCATGAGGAAGAAGAGCAAGTGGAAAGCTTTATATAAAATCTTCAGCCATAATTAAAAAGGTAATAGTAAAACTCCCACTGAATTACATGGGAGGACATGTTGGTTCAATAATAATTACATAGTGTGACTTAATAACACTCTAAAATCACTAATTAGATAATCAAAATGTCTTTCCTATGCAGTAGGGTGAGTACTGTCAACTTTGTTTTGTCAATGAGAAAATAAAAATGCCGAGTGGTTCCATGACATGCCCAAAGCCATGCAAGTGAGTTATGGCAAGCTGAAATTAGAATGCTTAGCTGTGATTCTGCTATTCCTAGAAATTATTAATCTTTTTTTTTTTTTTTTTTTTACCAGTTTTTGGGCTAAAACATTGTTCTTTATGTTTTACAATTATTATTAATTCTGATTAAGTGTTTTATTAAAAGCACGTCATCCCACTGTATGTAGAGCTCCTTTCTTCTGGTGAATTCAAGAACTTGCAAGACATTTACAAGAGTGTCTGTCAAGATTGTATGACCATGCATCTATTTTCTGATTGATATAGCGGGAATAAAGGGGAGATGTAGAGAAAATAATGAAATTTATGTTATAGGATATGCATATATGTACAAATACATGGGTATGTTTGCACATATCTTAGATTATAAAAACACACATACCTACACACATATACTCTATGCGACTCAAAGTCTCTCAGAATGCACTAATGACTATTTTGAACCGAAATTACTAGGGAATGAAATAAAGACACCCAAAAACATTTGTGGAAATAAACTAGACAAGAGCTACCAGCTATTTTAGCCTGAACCAGATATAATAGAAAAACTATTTTGGCTCTGGGTCCATTGTTGACATACTCCTTTAACCCCATTATCTCTCTGATGATACGTAATCAGAGAAGTAAATATTGCTGTATTAATAGATTCTCATACTGCTGATAAAGACACACCTGAGAATGAGTAATTTATAAAGAAAAAAGAGGTTTAATGGACTATCAGTTCCACATGACTGGGAAGGCCTCACAATCATGGCAGAAGGTGAAAGACACATCATACATGGAGGCAGACAAGAGCAAATGAATGCCAAGCAAAAGAGGTTTCCCCTTATAAAACCATCCGGTCTCTTGAGACTTGTTCACTACCACAAAACAGTATGGGAAAAACCACCCCAATCATTCAATTATCTTCCACTGGTTACCTCCCACAACATGGGGGAGCTACAATTCAAGATGAGATTTGGGTGGAGACACTGCCAAACTATATTATTCCACCCCTGGTCCCTCCCAAATCTCATGTCCTCACATTTCAAAAACAATGATGCCTTCCCAACAGTCCCCCAAATTTGTAACCCATTTCAGCATTAACTCTAAAGTCTACACTCCAAAGTCTCATCTGAAACAAGGCAAGTGCCTTCCATCTATGAGCCTGTAAAATCAAAAGCAAGTTAGTTAGTTACTTTGTAGATACAATGGAGGATAGGGATAAATACACCCATTCCAAATGGGAGAAATTGGCCAAAACAAAGGGGCTAAAGGCCCCATGCAAGTCCAAAATCCAGCAGGGAAGTCAAACCTTAAAGCTCCAAAATTATCTCCTTTGACTCCATGTCTCACATCCAAGTCACACAGATGTAAGAGGTGGGCTCCCATGGTCTTGAGCAGCTCCACCCAGCTTTGCAGGGTACAGAGTCCCTTCTGGCTGCTTTCCCAGTCTAATGATGAGTGTCTGTGGCTTTTCCAGGTGTGGAGTGCAAGCTGTCGATGAGTACCACTCAGGATCTGGAGGACGATGGTCCTCTTCTCACAGCACTATGAGGCAGTGCCCCCCACCCTGCATTTCCCTTTCTTGCCACCCTAGCAGAGGTTCTCCACGAGGGCACTGCCCCTGGAGCAAACTTCTGCCTAGGCATCCAGGCATTTCCATACATGCTCTGAAATCTAGGCAGAGTTTTCCAAACCTCAATTTTTGACTTCTGTGCACCCACAGGCTCAACACTATGTAAAAGCTGCCAAGCCTTGGGGCTTGCGCCCTCTGAAGCCACAGCCTAAGATATACCTTGATCCATTTTAGCCATGGCAGAGCAGCTGGGATGCAGGGCACCAAGTCACTAGGCTGCACATAGCAGAGGGGCCCTGGGCCTGGCCAGTGAAACCCCTGAAACCATGTTTTCTTCCTAGGCCTCCAGGCCTGTGATGGGAGGGGCTGCTGTGAAGACCTCTGACATGCCCTAGAGACATTTTCCCCATTGTCTTGGTGATTAACATTTGACTCCTTGTTACTTATGCAAATTTCTGCAGCTGGCTTGAATTTCTTCTCAGAAAATGGGTTTTTCTTTTCTATCTCATTGTGATGCTCCAAATTGTCCCAACTTTTATGCTGTTTCCTTTTTAAAACTGAAAGCTTTAAACAACATCTAAGTCACTTCTTGAATGCTCTGCTGCTTAGGAATTTCTTCCACCAGATACTTTAAATCAACTCCTTGAAGTTCAAAGTTCCACAAATCTCTAGGGCAGGGGCAAAATGCCACCAGTCTGTTTGCTAAAACACAGCAAGAGTCACCTTTACTTCAGTTCCTAAGAAGTTTCTCATCTCCATCTGAGACCACCTCAGCTTGGATTTCATTGTCTATATCATTATCAGCATTTTGGTCAAAGCAATTAAAATAATCTATAGGATGTTACAAACTTTCTCAAATTTCCCTGTCTTCTTCTGAGCCCTCCAAACTCTGCCTGTTACCCAGTTCCAAAATTGCATCCATGTTTTTGAGTATTTTTACAGCAATGCCCCACTACCCAGTACCAATTTACTATATTAGTTTGTTCTCATGCTGCTGATAAAGACATACTTGAGACTGAGTAATTTGTAAAGAAAAAGAAGCTTGATGGACTCAGTTTCAGGGGTTTGGGGAGGCCTCACAATCATGATGGAAGGTGAAAGCCATGTCATACACGGAGGCAAAGAAGAGAGAATGAGACCCAAGTAAAAGGGTTTTCCCCTTATAAAACTATTAAATTCCATAAGGCTTATTCAGTACCACAAGAACAGTGTGGGGGAACAACTCTCCATGATTCAGTTAGCTCCTATTGGGACCCTCCCACAACACGTGGGAATTATGAGAGCTGCAATTCAAGATGAGATTTCATGGGGACATGGCCAAAGAGCACTGGTTTCAGAGTCCAAGAACTGGTGTTTTTAAAGCCTGTCTTCACCATGTAAACTTGGGGGACCTCTTTAAAAATTCTTTTTCCTCAGATGTAGCATTAAACAGGTTAGGGACCACAACAAGTTGTGTCCTGCTAAAAATCTGCACATAGGCTATTTATTGATACATGGTTGGCACTGGGGGCCCTGTGGAACCACTGCACCCCTTTCTTCAACCCAATCCCCCTACTTCTTCACCCACCATGAAGCTTCCCTCTTACTACATCATGTGGTCTGAGGATCCCATAAGATAAAGCGCAGGAATTCTTAAGTGGGTTTGGGGGGGTAGGATGTAAATATCTGTTACCAAAGGTGAAGTGGTATAAAGTAAAAACCAGAAAGGGGTGCAAAGTTATGAACGTGATAGCCAATAAGAAACTAATATGCAACTGACAAAATTCCTGTGCCTTCCAAGATGAAGCATATATTTTGATTAAACTTGGATATAATTTGGTTGTAATATATTAAGACCCTAGTAGACATGTGCATTTTCCATATGCAGGACACAAATTATTTTACTGAATTTTTAAAAACCCATTATACCTTGTTTAAAACCTCTAGGAATAAGGGCAAGATATGTTTTGAGTGCTCATCTATAGCTGCCAAATTTCCTCTCTGAAAACTTCTGCCTTCAATGATCAGAATCAGTGGAGAAAGTTTAGCTTTATGTGGCATTTCCTTCCCTTTTATTTAGATTTAAAACTTTATAGTAAAGTAATAATAATAGCAAATAATCATACCAATATCTGTGAGCCAGATTTTGTTCTAGGCACTTACGTATCACGCCACTGAATTTTTACAATAACCCTTTTAATACACCAATTTTCCTCATTTTACAGGTGAGAAAAGTGAAGCCTAAAGTTACACAGCTGGTAGTGGCAGAACTGGAATTTGAATGCAGGTTGTTTGGCTCAAGTTTGTGTTCCTTAGTGCTTCATGATTCCACCACTTTGTACAAAAATAACACAACCCTCCAAATTTGATAAATGTTAACATTTGGCATGTTCAATGCAGATTACTTTCTTCTTTGAGTGGTGGCAAGATTATAAACAGAACAGAAACAGTTGACCAATACTTTGTGTCCCTTCCTGAGCCCATTGTTCTTAATAGAGCATTTCCAATGAGCCAACATTAGTCAGGAAAGCATTAGTTTCTTCATGAGTGGCACAGTGTGTCTTTGAAAATTCATGCCTGATGGCCGGGCGTGGTGGCTCAAGCCTGTAATCCCAGCACTTTGGGAGGCCGAGGCGGGTGGATCACGAGGTCAAGAGATCGAGACCATCCTGGTCAACACGGTGAAACCCCGTCTCTACTAAAACTACAAAAAATTAGCTGGGCATGGTGGCGCGTGCCTGTAGTCCCAGCTACTCAGGAGGCTGAGGCAGGAGAATTGCCTGAACCCAGGAGGCGGAGGTTGCGGTGAGCCGAGATCGTGCCATTGCACTCCAGCCTGGGTAACAAGAGCGGACTCTGTCTCAAAAAAAAAAAGAAAATTCATGCCTGAAAAATCCCATAGGTATATTTGAAAATATGAGTTTTAAAAGTTTAATTATGGGTCAGATACTTTAAAATGCTAACATGTTCCAAATTTTGCTAAAAATGTATTCTTCATCAGACATTTATCTTTAATTGAAGGAAAAAATATGGATAGTACTGTATGGGATTCATAACCAGTACTGCCTCATTTTTTCACAATATATCATCATAATAAACTCTTTGATTCAGTTATCTTCTTTCAAGGTGTGCATTCTCTTATGGGCTTTGCAGTGGTATTTAACAGCAAGAGTATTATTGTCAGTGCTTTTGTATAATTTAAATAGTGGATTTAAGAGTTAAGATTTAAGAATTTCCATAATACGTCTCTGTTCTGTATAGCAAATAGTTTTCTTACATCAAAAAATAAAATCCACATTAACCTTTAAAATAAGATTGTTAAGATTTGTTGAAGCCCTTGATTTGCTATCTTTCCTAGTTCTTTTAAATCTCTGGTCAAAGTAATTTTAGCATGCTACCAAGCTACAGCAAAGTTTTATTGTGCTGTTTAATAGTTTCTTTGTTTGTTCATTTGTTTATTTATTTATTTATTGAGATGGAGTTTCGCTGTTGTTGCCAGGGTTGAAGTGCAATAGCACGATCTCAGCTCACTGCAACCTCCGCCTCCCAGGTTCAAGTGATTTTCTACTCTCAGCCTCCTGAGTAGCTGGGATTACAGGCGCCCAGCTAATTTTTGGGATTTTTGGTAGAGATGGGGTTTCACCATGTTGGACAGGCTGGTCTCGAACTCCTGATCTCAGGTGATTCACCCCCCTCGGCCTCCCAAAGTGTGGGAATTACAGGCGTGAGCCACTGTGTAACAGTTAGTTTAATATCTACAATTCAGTGACTTCTGAATGTGAAATAAAAACTTACTTCTGGAACACGTAGATTCAAGCAGCATCTTAATCACATATATTATAAAATTATTCAACAAGTGTTTATCAAGCTTCAATTTTAGGCGCTTTTCTAGATATGGGGATACTGGCATGGACAAAACCTCCTGCTCTGTGGAGCTTACATTCTAGTGGGGGGTAGGAGGGTTGCATTTTTTTTGAGACCCAGTCTCACTCTTTCTTAGGCTGGAGTGGAGTGGCGCCATCTCAGCTCACTGCAACCTCCACCTCCTGGGTTCAAGTGATTCTCCTGCCTCAGCCTCTCAAGTAGCTGGGACTACAGGCACACGCTACCACACCTGGCAATTTTTTAAAATTTTTAGTAGAGATGCGATTTCACCATGTTGAACAGGCTGGTCTTGAACTCCTAACCTCAGATGAGTCGCCTGCCTCAGCCTCCCAAAGTGCTGGGATTACAGGTGTGAGCCACCACGCCCAGCTGAGGATTGCATTTTGCAGGATTTTTCTGTCATCAGGAGAGTGGTCAGCTCTGTCTTTGGTGTCCATTAATAAGGTGAGTTACTTTCTGCTGTGGTTTGAATGTTTATGTTCCTCTAAAATTCCTGCATTAAAACCTAATCACCCACATGATAGTATTAAAAGATGAGGGCCTTTGGGAGGTGATTAAATCATGAGGGCAAAGACCTCATGAATGGGATTAACACCTTTAGGAAGGAGGCTTGAGGGAACTGGTTAGACTGTTTTGATCTTCTACCAGAAAAGGAGGAGCAGTTTATTTTGTAGCTTCTTGCAGGGCAGAAAGACTCATGTGAGGAAGTTTTGAAACAGGTAAATGCTGCCAACCATATTTTTAAACAGTACATAGCTTAGGAGTTTTTAATTTGCTCTCTCTGGATGGACTTCAGGGATCAGTAGAACCCTTTACATTATAAACAAAATTTTATCTACATCTGTGTTCCTCTCTTCGATCGCATTATTAAGGGAGATCAGTCTTTCTTATCTAAGGCCATTGTTGCTATTTTGGGTGGAATAATGCTTTTTCATGAGGTGCTGTCCCAGGTTTCAAAAGACATATAGCATCCTTGGAAGTTTGTACAATACATTAAATGGAAGTAACAACCTCTAGCCTTTGTGACAACCCCAAACAACTCACGTATTCTCAGACACCGTTTCAATCCAAACGATTTGGATTGAAAATCACTGAATGTTACATATTTCCAAAGAAGATTGAGGAGCATTGTTTCCCAAAGTTTTGATTACCTCATTGCTGAAGGGTTTTTTTTTTTTGCTTATGGGATGATCTACTTATAGAGAATAGCTGAATGGGACTGGAAACCTCAGTTAGGTGGATTAACAGGTATTATGGGAGTATCTGAGAAAGGGAAGAAGTGTAGAAAGAAGGCATCAGAATGAGGTATCTGACTTTAAGTTCAGAAGTTCAAGTAGTTCTAGATGATGACAAAGTTTAACTGTGTCCATGGAAGGGAATGGCTCATGTGGGTGGAGATGAATGTCATTAGAGATGAAAAGGTCAAGGGATAAAATGACCCAAGTGGTTAGATGAGTTATTCATATGCGCATTGAAAAGACTCAGAACAATGGCAGGGCTTGAAATGAAAGAGAATTGTGCAAGGTAATATAATTTTAAAACATGAGGCTGACATCTGACATTTGAAAAGCTGTTCAGCTTTTCCAGTAATCATGAAAATACAGAGTAAAGAATAATTGGGTTCTGGTTTTTTTGCCAGGTTACCTACTGGGGACAGAGGAGACAAATTAACACTCATGCATTACTGTAGGAAATGCTATGATCTTTTTGGAAGAAGATCTGGCAATGTATATTAATTCTTCTATTCCACTTTTGAGAAGCTATTCTGAAGAAATACACTTACCAGCATGGAAGCCACATAGACAAAGCCGTTTATTGCAGTCTTGATAGCAGTATGATAAAAATCTGGAAACAATTAAAATATCCATCAACAGTGGAACAGTGTACCACATTATGAAATAGTAGGCACTTACTAAAAAGAACAAGTTAGAAACAAATGTTTTAAGAGAAAATATCTATAATATAATAGGTAATATTTTTTAAGTTACAGAATTATGTGGAGTAAACAGAAGTAAATAAATTCTATACCTGTTAGTATAAAAATAGAGAAAGGTATGAATGTTTACCAATTTGTTCACTTGGGATATAAGATTGAAGAGAAGAGAGATTATTTCTACATCTTGACTTTTTTTTAACCTGTTTTAAGTATGATTATTACTTTTACCATTGAAAATAAAACTAACATAATGAGCAAAACAATCCGTTTCCTCAAAAGAAATTACAATTTTTTAAAAGGGTAATAGAAATATACATGTAAAGTAAAAGGTAGAAAAATTGATGATCCCTGAATGAGATCAATGAATTGAGTGTCTTGAGGACATAGTCTAAACAAAGAGCTCTTAGGATTTTTCTCATACCTCATAATATTTCTAAGGAAAAAACACCTATTCACATTTTAATTCAGATGTTGATGTAGAGGTTTTTTTGTAGTGAGATCTGCCTTGTGGGAAATTTTCTTCTTTAACCCCTGCATTAGGGGTATATTAAAAAATTTTTAAATTACTTTAGAATATTGACTCTCTAGTTTTGTAATAATTATAAAACAGTCTTTAGAAATTAATAGGCACTCCCTAATACATGTCTTGTTTCATTGCCCGAGAAGTATCCTTAAAACTATTATCAGTGTTTCTAGATACTGCCTGGAACCAATGCAGCGTTTCATAACACACAACCCCTCTCTAGTCTTTGGCTATAGAGACAGTATGACATGTTATGAAAATAGATAAGGAAAAATAAGAAACGGAAGGCATATGATAGGAATAAATCTCAACAAAAGTGATAAAGAATTGCTGCATGTGAATAGCGTGCTTTGCAGAACCTGGGGTATAGAAACGACGCCTTCAGCACAAATTGTTACAGTATTACTGTTTTCTTTTCTCCACCCATTTTAAGCTAATAAATTATGTCAGCAGCTATAAACCTGGGAGTCATCAGTGAACTCCACCCCTTACTTCTAGTTTCACAAGAACCGTAAGTAGGTGAATAGGTTGCAGTAGGGTGGTGGCCCTGCCACATCCATCATGCCCCTGCCAGTCCAGTTGTTGAGCCAACAGGAGGCTGCAATGCTCTAAGGAATAAAGCACAACTTCTACCCAACCTATTATCTTCAGTTCAACACAATTTGAACTTCACTTGTTACATGATATTGTAAGAGCACTGACATTGGAATCAAATCCTAGCTTTAGAGTTTATAATTGTATGATTTGGAATGCTATTTTCCCCTCCCATCATCAGTTTCTTGCCAGTCAAAATAGGGCTTATACCGTCTTCACAGAGTTTTTGTAAAGATAAAGTGAGAAAATATGTGAAAAGCTCCAAGTACAAAGCATGCTCAGAAAATGTTGCGTCTAAGCCAGTTATGGTACCTCACACCTGTAATACTAGCACTTTGGGAGGCCAGGGCAGGAGTACTTGAGCCCAGGAGTTTGATCAATGTGGGCAACAGAGGGAAAGGGAGAGGGAGAGGGAGAGGGAGGGAGAGAGAGAGAGAGAGAGAGAGAGAAAGAAAGAAAGAGAGGAAAAGAGAGGCCGGGCGCGGTGGCTCAAGCCTGTAATCCCAGCACTGTGGGAGGCCGAGGCGGGTGGATCACGAGGTCAAGAGATCGAGACCATCCTGGTCAACATGGTGAAACCCCGTCTC